>NC_068997.1:41614793-41618025 GCF_001194135.2 Octopus bimaculoides
ATATATATGTATATATATGTATATATATATATATACACATATATATAATATGTTGTATATATGATAATGATATACGAATAGAAAGCTTTTTGTATAACAATATTGGTTCTCTAGTTTTGGTAAAGAATACAACTAAGTGAGAAGTTCATTTCTGTTTGTATTTAAGGAAAAACAGTAACAAAAAAATTGAAAATAGATCAATATGTAGAAGAAACCTTTCAACAGTAAATTTTTAGTCATATTATTTACTTTTTTTTAATCATTCTTTTATTTTACGTATGTTTTGTTTTTGGTGTTAATCTAAGTATTGGGTGTAAAAATACACAGTTGCCAATGCACGAAGAATTTTGAAGTCTTATCCCTTTCCATGCTGGAATGCAGACAATCCATTCTGTGACAGTCAAGACTAGACTTCATTCCATGGTTGACTGGTTTATGTTGGGAAATATATTCAGCTGTAATAATTCAATAATTCTTGCCAAAATTAAATCTGCAGAATTTCGCATTCTCTGCTTGTTATGGAATGATGGATACAAAAGTGCAAACGAAAGAAAAGTGGTTAGAACTGCACATCTTTTAGAATGAGAGAGAGAGAGAATGGTTGGCATATTTCCCAGTATCAGAGAAGAGCCAATAGAGAAACCTTTAAATCATTGGTTCTTAGCTGGGGTCTATATGGCCTTTGGGGTCAATGTAAGATCTTGTTAATATCTGCAATAAATTGGTTATAATTCTGCAATACATAAAATATTTTAACAATTTTTTAATACATTTTCTGATAATATTTAAGTATAAAAATATAATAGGATTTTTTAAACATCAAATGGTTATGTGGGTCCAGTAGAGTAAATAGGAACCAAGGGGGCCAAAGGGTAAAAAAAATGGTTGAGAACCACTACTTTAAACGATTCTTTGACTTTTTAGAAATAGCAAACCAAACCTTCTTCAATGAGTCAGTGAATGTTGTAGTCTTAGATATACGATGTCTGGAAAAATGGTGAGATGGTCATGGCTGGGATGTTTTTGATCATATGGCTTCATAATTAGGATTGATATGTAGCAAAACAACAACAACCAGGTGAAGAGGAACTCTATGCAGTCACTTAACTTGCTAGAAACAACAGCCAAATTTCTTTCAAGTGACACTTCACCATCTTAAACAAAGATAAAGAAGAACATGTTTGGGAATGTAGTAATACATATCTTCAAAAAAGGTAGGATGGCCATGGATGGAATGCCTTTGACATGTGACTAAACAACAACAAACAGCTGAGAGACTAGGTCAGTGGTTCCCATATTATAGTCCAGAGAACCTCTGGTGATTCACAGATTCAACAGGAAAGTGTGAAGGAAGGCTACCTGTGAGCTGTATTCCAAATTTTGAAAGACTGCTCATGTAAAATGTATAATTAGTTACATATAATTATTCAGATCCATATGACTTTCATTACAGAGATGAAAGTGGGAAAACGAGTTTGTTGTTAGTTAATAAAATTAGCTTAATGTGCAAAACGTCCTTTCAAAAGACTATGGACTAATGAGAAACTCATTGAAATATGAGGGGTCCTAGATTGTAGAAAGGTCAGTAGCAGGGGTTACTGAACTGTTGCCAGTATTGTGTTTTGTTCATAGTCAAGGCTGACAGTACCCAAGTCTGCATAGTTTTCTACATAGACAAGTACAGGTATATCAAATATCAAGTAATAAATACAGTCACAGGTGTGACTGTGTGGAAAGAAGTTTACTTCTCAACCACATGGTTCCAGGTTCAGTCCCACTGTGCAGAACCTCGGACAAGCGTCTTCTGCTATAGCCTCAGGTTGACCAGTTCCTTGTGAGTGGACTTGGTAGATGGAAACTGAAAGAAGCCTGTTGGGTGTGGTTGTGGGTGTGGGTGTGAGTGTGCATGTGTGTGTGAGCATGTGTGTGTGTCTTTTTGTATGTATTTGTCCCTCACCCCCACATGACAAACAGTGTTGATATGTTTATATTTCTGTAACTTAGCAGTTTGGTAAAAGTAACCAATAGAATAAGTACTAAGCTTTACAGAAACATAAGTTCTGGGGATAAAATACTTGAAGGTGGTGCCCAGCATGGCCACTGTCTAATGACTGAACCAAGGAAAAGAAAACAATAAAGATAATTCTTTGACCTATTAAAATTATCTCAGAGTTACCAAATGGCAATTAAAAAAGGAAGAAAAAAGACCCCTTTCCATCAGGAATGAGCGTGGAATTGCACCTAGAAAGTTCCCCTCCAAGGCACAAGTCCAGGCAAGGTTGTTTTTTTATGGGAGCCCAAGAGTCACTCATGCATACCAGCCTACCCCTCTCCATGCCACCAATGTTATCCAAGGGAAAGGCAAAGGCTGATACAGCTTGGCGCCAGTGACGTCACAAGTCATTTCTACAGCTGAGTGAACTAGAGCAATATGAAATAAGGTGTCTTGCTCAAGAACACAACACACAGCCCAGTCCAGGAATCAAAATCACTACCTCATGAATGTGAGTCCAACGCTCAAACCACTGAGCCATGTGCCTTCATGGCAAATTAAGAACAGCTCCGATAATTTCCAGACTTTACAATCTGAGTTCAAATGCCATCGGAATTGATTTTTGCTTTCCATCATTTTGAATTTGATAAAATAACAACCAGTTGGCCATTGGGGTTGATGTAATTGACTCACTCTCTCACACAAAATTGCTGTCCTTGTGCCAAAATTCGAAACCAACATTATTTAGCAAGTTCTTCCAATCATTTACCAAAGTTGTATTCTTCAAATCCTTATATGCTTCAGGAAAGTGGAGACTTAATGTTGAAAGCTTGTAGATTCTGAGATGTCATGTTCCCTGCCCCACCTCCCATATCTTCATCGACATCATCATCATCCTCCAACACAACCACTATTTTGTTCCCCAAAATGTTTCTTATATAGCCTCATGCCAGCATTAATTATTCTCTAAGCCTTTGGCTGAAGATGTGTTAGGAGGCAAAGAAGCCATCTTTGCTTACAAAACTTCTCAGCATTAGGGTAACCAGGAGTGTTGTCAAGATACAAAATTACCTTTACATTATTAGGTGAAATCTTCAGAACGTATTTCCCTTACCTGTATCTATTTTATGTTTTGCTTTCTTCTTCCTTTCATATTGCTACAAGGAACACCTCACCCTCTCTCTCTCTCTCTCTCTCTCTCTCTCTCTCTCTCTCTCTCTCTCTCTCTCTCTCTCTCTC
>NC_068997.1:41619489-41620171 GCF_001194135.2 Octopus bimaculoides
ATATATATATATATATATATATATACATATATATTAAGGCAATCATTATATCCAACGTAACGTGAATGTTTTGTAAGAACACCAAATACTGCATTAATTACCTAAAGAGGACCTCTCATAAGGATGTATGTTCTGGTGCCTTTAGCAAATGATTCTCATCTGCCAACGATATGTGTGTGTGTGTGTTTATGCACCATACATACATGACTTAATGGCATGGCAAAAAGAGGTCAATGGAATATGTACTATACTCTAAAAAATATTTTATGTGGTCGTTTTATTCAACTAATCACTTCAAGGTGATGCCCCTGCATCATGTATACTAATTTTCAAGTTCTTATCTAAGCTATTTCTTGTCTCATCACAGAGGATGCATATATTTTTTCTCCTTGTCAAAGACTCTTTTACTTGATTGAGATATATTTATGTGAACTAATTTTTTCTTCATATCATTTAAAAAAATGTTATTACCTGATCTGAATGTTTTTATGTAAACTATTTTTGACTCATTAGAGAGGATACATAAAACCTAAAAAATTTTCTTATTGTCAAAGACTCTATCACTTGATGTGAATACATTTTTGTCAACTACTTTTTTGACACCACAGAGGATACACAAAAACTTACACTTTACTTTTGAATATCTTTTTAAATAAGTGAAACTGGTTAAGTTAATAAATAC
>NC_068997.1:41620679-41630679 GCF_001194135.2 Octopus bimaculoides
TAGCCATCCAGTTTCACCAGCCCTCAGTCAAATCGTCCAACCCATGCTAGCATGGAAAGCGGACGTTAAACGATGATGATATATATATATATATCAATTTAAATAAGAGCCATAGCACAATCCATAGTAAAACTTGTTTAATAACCTATGCACATTTCAATGCAATATCCCAACTCACTCTTGTCAGGAGATAAGAATATGGGGTCTTGCATCTCTTCAGGGTCAAGTTACATTAATTCACAGCAGACAGCAAACAACAGACAACATTAATAGTTGTCCTTAAATTACATGTGCAAAGCAGTATCAACCTCTGCCTTTCCCTTGGTTAACATTGTTGATGCGGAGATGGGTCAGACTTTACTGCACTTATTGAAATAATGACGAGAGAATCTCTGAGTAGATGCACAAAATTACAATAATATTACATGAATATGAGTGAAAATGTAGAATATTTAAAAGGATAAATGACTGAGGCTGGTTAATTATTTAGAAATGTCTTCTGTATAAATAAGAACAGCCAAGTGGTGAAGAAAAGATAATATAGCTTGATGTCTCTTTTGATAACTTCAGCATCTACAATAATGTATAGTCATTTAGTAAACATTATCATTTCCTACAGCATCATTATTTTTAATCAGCATTTTGATGTGTGTTCTATTAAGTATGTTGATAATAATTTAACTATTGTGTTTTATGCAGCTGATGTCTCTGAGTAATTTCCTTCTGAGATTTACGTTTTTTAATTTAATCACTGCTTTATTCTGCCTAACTTTCAGTTGATTTTAGCCACTAGAACTAAACAAATTTCAATCCAATTTTTAAATTACAAAGGAACTCTTTGCCCTTTTCCATGACATTTTGATGCTTTTAACCGCCATTCCTTGTTCTCTTGTATTCCCAATATCCCTAAATCTAATCTGCAATATCACATTCAAATATCATAATAGACAATTGTTATATAAAACAACAGCTGTGATAAAATTTAAACACTATACATAACAAAAGCTATATAAAACAATAGCTATATGAAATGATTGTTATATAAAACAATATCTGGCGGCTATTTGCTCAGTTTTCTCTCAAATTCATTCAAAATTCAAGATAATTTGTTCATTTATGAAGGATTTCTTTTCAATAATATTTTCTCAACAAACTTCTCTTCCCATAACTCAAAGTTCATATTCCACTAATATAATACACAGTATTTTGTATCTTTTGAAGCTGGCATTTATTATATGTTAGTCGGTTCTGCCCAGGAAATAATATTGAATTGACTTGTTAAACTGTAAATAAATTTCCTCCCACTGATGGAAATACTGATACCACTTCCTGCCCATACATACTTTACACACAAACAATTCTTGTTAATCTTTATTGTGCACATGTACATATTCTTATTGAGAGATACATATTGTAATATTGATCTTAACTCAAATGGAACTAAACAGGATAACACAAAACTCCCCCAACTCGCTGTGCTCTCATCTTTAGCTCATCTTATATTTATAAATTACTGATGCATGTTTAGATGGAGAATAAAAAACATCTTAATATTTTAAGTAGTTTTCTCATGAATAAATTATTAACAAGGTTTGCTTTCTACAAAATACAGCTCTTACACATCAATAAAGATTGCTAATATTTTATAGGGATCTGAATAGAATACATTTCAGCCATCTGAGAGATAATTCCTTTATAGCAATATAACATGAAAAAATGCTAAATGGCATATTAACTAAACATATCACAACAAATTACTTTCATTCTATTATTTTCTGAAGCTTACTGCAAATAGCAGTTTTGGAAATGTAACATTTTCTGTTTGGTCAATCAGATCAGATCTAACGTCATGTCAGATCAAACCTCGGGTCACTGCTATTGTCGGTTCAAACTTCAGATCAGTGTATTCTCAAGTCTATTCTAACCTCAGGCCTATTCTAACCTCAGGTCAGATATAACTTCAGGCAAGACTAACTTCAGCTGAACATTTCACTCACAACATTTATCCGAGTCTTCTTCTTTATTATTATTATTTTTTTTTTTTTTGCATCCTTTATTTGAGAAAAAAGAGGAAAGAACAGATCAACCTAGATATTGAAGATTGAGGTTTTAAAAGATAATCCCTGAACAGAAAGAGAAGGAGGGTTGGGTTCTAGAGGATTCCTGGTCTGAAGTAAAAGGATTAGTAAAGCGATTCAGTATGGGGATCATATGAGACATACAAAAGATAAAGTATGGAAGAGAAGAGTGTATCAAGTCAGTTTGGGCTCAGATACTACATAGTTTGTTTGCAAGTTATTATAGTAATGTTAAAAAAGACAGACAGGAGACACAGAACATTGAGAGGGTAGATGTTTACTCCATGTTGCTGAGTGGGTGAATGTGTGAAGCCTTCATTACCAGTTCAATGGTTTTATTTTGGATAAAGTTAAAATGTATGTGTTATCTGGAAAATTTCACTATCCTAAATATTTGAACAATAATCTAGTGTGAGTTATATTTGCAGTTATATTTCACAGCTACTGAAATATATTGTTGCTTTGAGGAAATTTCTAGTCTTTGCCCTGGTTATTTTTAGAAATGACTGATGGATATGAAAGGTCAACAGAAATAATGAAGTCTGGCATTTTGCAGGGAGTTTGAGGGTTTTAGTTGTGTATTATTTACAAATAGGGAGCCTGTAGTATTTCATGTTCCTTTGATATTTATAGTGGTTATATGACTCATCACGCACACTCACCACAACCTTCTCTTGCAGGAATTCTCTAAATGGATTTAATTATGCATATACATTCTTTGAACACGTGGATAACCAAATCAATAGAAACCATGTTATTTAATAAATAATGTGTGGTCTAGATTTATTAGTTAGTAGGGCAGTGGGGGGAGGGCGATTGTTATGCAGTGAAGAAACACACTTTCAGCAGGTTTTAACTCATATCTCTTACTTTCAACAGTTTGATTTCATTTTTGACAACATCTCTTTGTCTCCTGAACTAGACATGATTTTCCCAGCTCCCTTATACCAAATAATTACATTAAAGTGGAATCAGACTGGTATTGATTCTAGACATATTTCATGAAATGTGCAATTTGTGATTTTGAAAATTATTTAGCTTTTTGTTAACATGCAGTGTACTATCAAATACAGTATGTAGGAAACTATAATTTATAGTATATTATCATTTAACAATTAATGTACAATTATTTAACATATATTGTTCTAGCATTTGTATTATGTATCATTTATAGTGTATATTATGTACAGTGTGTATCATTTATAGTGAGCTATCATTTAACTATATAGTGTACTAATATTTAACATGTAGTGCACTACCATTAAACATATCGTGTGCTGTAATTTAATATGTAGCATACTATGATTTAACTATATAACATCTCACAAGCCATATAGCATTCATTTAAATATACTACATTCTACAGCATTTTGTAAACACATGATATTTATTTTATAAAATTATGCTCCTGTTTACTTTCTTATAATGTTCAAGTATTCAACCCAAGACACCAAAATACTTAAGCATGCAACACAAAGGCTGTAACAGAACATTTCAATTCAGGGATCTCTCATCCAGATCCTTCTGCTGCCATAATTCATTTCTGTATTATTTCAATCTTTCACTTCTAATTACTATCATTGTGAAATTCCAGAATGCGCCCGTGACCGGCTAAAATATCTGAACATGATAAAGGAGAGACCAGACGAGAAAAACGACCGAATATTCCTGTGTGAACGTAATGGAAATTATGCTAAAGTGCAGTGTACTGGTTCGGTGTGTTATTGCGTCGATGAACAAGGGAATGAATTGAGAAGTAGCACAGTTCACATTTCAGAGACTGGTTCAGTGAAGTGTTAAGTAAGTATTGGTCTCTCTCTCTTTCCTTTACTTCATCTCCCAATCAATATTTTGATAGTGAGATCTTTGCTCTGATATCTGCTACTACATCAATGGACCTCCATGCCTGTTCGTGCTGGCACCAAAACACATTTACACTGGCAAACATATACCCTACCCTCATAACACCTGTTTCTACCAATAAAAACAATAATTTTTTCAACACTTTTCTTTTTTTTTTTTTTTTTTTTGATTATTTTATGGTATAATTCTCGTTTAGTTATTCCATGTTTTTATATCACTTTCAAATAATTTCACTATTCTGTGCAGTTGATTTTATCTGACAAGTTTAAGTTAATTATATGCCATTCTGTAGCATCTAACTTGTCTAAAGTAATTTGATAAATCTATTAGCAGGGAATCAAGACATCATTTTACATGGAAGCCTTACAGACACAGCCTTCAGCACTCACATCAAAGCACACCAATTCCACCATGATAATAACTATCATCTATATAGAAATTTTCATTCAGTAGCCAACTATTGTAGTAGCGGAAACACTCCAATTTCCAAACCATTGTTACCATAGATTCACATTTCAAGAGAAGTACTTCTAATGACCTTATTCTTCATGTACAAACATTAAATAGCCTTCAGTGAACAAAGCCAGATATCAATATGTGATACTCAATATAGCCTGTATGGAAGATGCTTGCATTATATTTTATAATAATATTTAACAAATTAATTTCTTTTGATGAATCCTTTTGGAAATTTATCTATCTAGTTAACAGAAATTATTTTCGGAAGCCTATACACACACACACACAAACATATATATTAATTGAAGTGTACAGTATTATATATCCATTACAGCCAACAATTTATATATATTATATATATTATATATTATATATATATATATAATATATACATAATATATATTATATATAGTATATATATATCATATACTATATGTATATAATATATGTATGTAATATGTACATGTATGTATGCATATGTTATACATACTCAGACGTTACAGAAAAAGAAAGTGTTTCTGTATGTTAGCACTTATACATATCAAGGCAAAATGTGTTTGAATATTGTAAAAAGATATATATATATACATACATATATATATATATATGTATATATATATATATATATATATATATATATATATATATATATATATATATACACATATATATATGATATATGCATAAATATAAGTATACCATATAGAAATCTGTTTATGCATTTTCTACATACAAATAGCTATTCATTTATATTAACAATAGTCTTTGCAGATGGTTTTCGAAGAAGATATCATTCCATCTTCTCAACCAACCATCTGCAGTTAGCTAGAACTACTTCAATCAATATGGAAACTTTTCCAATTAACGAAAGTCATTCAAAATGAAAGTGAAGAAAACATTCCATCTAATGAGTGTAACTCAAAATCAACAAATACCAACATATTTTTAGAATTTGCAGCCTACATGTTGTATTTCCCAAGTTTTATGACAAGTATAATCCATGCTAAAGTTGGGAAGTTAATATTTTCTAAAGCAGTGAGTGAATAATAGCACATCAGACAAAAAGCTTAGTGGTATTTCATCCATCTTTACATTCTAAGTTCAAATTCCATGAAGGCAAACTTTGCCTTTCATCCTTTCCAGGTTGATAAAATAAATACCAGTTGAGCCCTGGGGTCAAAATAACTGACTAGCTCCTTCCCTTGAAATTGCTGGCCTTGTGCCAAAATTTGACACCAATATTTTCTTAGACTGTAGGAATCTAATGTTTTGGGTCTTAATTCCAACTTGTGTATTATTAAAACAGATGAGAGACAAAGCTTCTCTGTGCAAGAAGCTAATCTTTCCTGAAAGTTGGGCTGAACTACTTGCTGGCAGCCACTGAAGCATTTGTCAGTTAGTTTCACAATGTCTCTACTGCTTATATCAATGAAGTACACCAGCTTGGGGTACCTATTTATGGTAAAATGGAATAGGTGGTTCAGAATTGTGTCTTAACACTATACACTGATCCCACTAAAAATAGGATATCAGCTAATGATACCTTTGTTGGACTGTGCCCTGCTGTCCTATAAACTCAGCCATCTTCAGTTCTAAATAATGACAGGTAGAGTTGGGGGAGGATGGAATTTCACAGAGATGTCTTCTTACCACACAGCCATGCCTGTGTATGTGCAAAAAATTCTTCATGAATTGAAATTTGGAGAATGAAAACAAAAACCCTAACAGCAAAGAAAAGAGAAGATTTATTTCAAGAAATTAATACTTAAGAAGTGAAATAGAAGTCTCCCATAGTGAACCAAAAGCATTTATTTAATCAAAATTACAACTGTAATGAAGAGAAAAAATCATAGGCTTTGATGATGACTCTTGTCAAAAAAAGGCAAGGGTGACAACTTTGAAGTCCAAATTAAAACTTTAATAACTGTTTGTAATAGAAATTTGATCTTTGATAAGCAGGGTGAAGACTTAAGACTTGATTCAGTCTTACTACCCTCTTCAACAAAATACTGCATGGAAAGCGAATATTAAATGATGATGATGATGATGATGACTGGATTCACTTTGTTCACCTAAACCCATCAGCGCAGTTCCCCAGCATGGCCACAGTCCAATGACTGAAACAAGTAAAAGATAAACGATAAAAAACGATAAAAGATAAGAAATATGAAAGTCCTGCATATATTATGGCTAAAAAAAAGACGTGATTGTCATGGCTGGAAGGTCTACATGATCAGGGTTGACCTAAGGCTAAATAACAATAACAACAACAGTAGTTTAGAGTAAAGATTTTTGCTGCCAACATAATATGGCAGCCCTGGTTTAGGACGAATGTTGCTGTAATTTCGCCCCAGGAGACATCGTCTCCAGTTGGCTATACGTCACAATCTGTGTCCTTATATTTTCAAACAAGGGGTGCTAGATTCCCTTGTTTGAAAATATAAGGACACAGATCGTGTCGTATAGCCAGCTGGAGACGATGTCTCCTGGGGCGAAATTACAGCAACATTCGTCCTAAACCAGGACTGCCATGTTATGTTGGCAAACAATCTCTACTCCAAAGTACTGTTGCTGAATATCTCTCGTTGTGAGATTTAAAAATAGTAATTTCCGAACAGTAGTTTACTCATATATCAACACAGTAAGCTCTTAGTTGCAAGCTCATTTGCTAAGCTGTTTTGGGGAAACATTTACAAAATTGATTTACTTCTGACCGATGTGAAAATGGCAAATGAGGAGACACACAGAAAAATTTGCAATGCATGGATCTATGTATGTGGTTTGTCAAATGAAACTCTTTGAGTATTGGCAGAGTGAAATATTGTCTTTCAGTTAACTAAATTAACATCCAAGGGCTGCAACATGTATTACGCAGTTATTGTATTTCATACACTTGACACAACCCAATGCACAGAAATAAATGAATAATAATATGATGGATGATGTTAATAGCAGTAATATAACCAAGAACAGACAATATAAAAATAATGCTATATACTTGCTTAATCACTCATTGAACCAAGTGGCACAGTGGAAGCTTGATAGGCCCCTAATCCAGAGATCCAGAGATCAAAACTATGCCCTACAAAGAAACAAATTCTATTTTTGATATTTATACATCACTCAGGGTAGCTAGCTGGCTGAATGGTTAGCATGCTGGACAAAATGCTTAGTGGCACTTTGTTTATCTTTACATCTGAGTTCAAATTCCACCGAGGTCATTTTTACCTTTTATTCTTTTGGGGTCGATAAAATAAGTACCAGTTGAGCACTGTGGTCAATGTAATTGGCTTAGTCCTTTGCTCCAAATTACTAGCCTCATGCTAAAACTTGAAATCAATATTTATACATCACAACTGAGCTGTCCACAAACAATACTAACAATCCATCAATTACGACAATGACAGGGGTTCTAGTTGATCCAATCAATGGAACAGCCTGCTATTGAAATAAATGTGCAAGGGACTGAGCATTCCACAGACACATATACCCTTAACATAGTTCTCAGGGAGATTCAGCATGACACAAAATGTAACAAGGCTGACCCTTTGAAATACGGATACTACTCATTTTTTTTTCCAGCAGAGTAGACTGCAGCAATGTGAAATAAAGTATCTTGCTCAAGGACACAATGCATCACTGGGAATTGAACTCTCAACCTTACAATCATGAGCTGAATATCCTAACCACTAAGCCATGCACCTTCACTTGTCCACAAATATATCAACCATATATCTGTATAATTATACATACAGGAGTCGGTATATATTATATTGTGTTATAGAGGTTTATGCAGGGTCAAGGGGTCACCAACTGACCAGGTTACATCAAAACCCAAGTAGCATAACAAGTAGAGACAATAGAAACAATAAGACTTTTTACTTAGTATGTAAGACAAAGGACTCTCAGATCTGAAGGGGTTGTAGTGAGATCTCGAATCAAAATTTTAATTTTCAGTCACCAGGTTGGTGCTATGCAAAGACCAAGTTTTGTCATGCAGTCTGTCTTGATTGCCAACTTGTCTGTCCAACTTGCAGCGATACCATATCATGAACATCATCTCAAAAGTCAATTAATGTCTGCATGCTTTTCATAGTTTGAAAGCAAATTTGTGCCAAGAACAACCGCACTGTTCAGAGAGAACTACAGAGAACACACATCTTCACCTTTTGCCAGGTAACGCCAAGTTTTCCTTCATTAAATCCAGCAAGAAATTAAAGGAATTCTTCTTCACAATTTCAGACCAATTCCTTCCAACTTCTTGGAGTTTACTAATCCTTATTGTGCAAACTTGTACCGAAGCTCTCTGACATTCTCTAGCAGCAGTTGTTAAAAGTTTATATTCAATTGTTCTCCTGTTCAGTAAATCTTATATTAAAAATGCTCATTAACGATCACATCTGTTCATTATGATATAACACAAAACCAAAGCAATAACTAACAACAACATACCACTGAACCAGAGACATTGGTGACAACATATTTCTTCAGTTAGACAGAGTCAAAATTCCTTCTGTAAGTTTTACCAAATGTTTGCCAGCCACTATTGTAGGCCTAACATCAGATGTTTCTGCTCAGAAACTTAATTTAACATTTGAGTCTGAAATAAGAAGATAAATAAATGAATGGTATGGTCATAGTTGGAATGTCATTGATCCTAAGGTGTCTATATACAGTCACTCAATCTAATAGAAATAGCAGCCAAATCTTCAAAATTACACTACCAATTTAATGAAACTAACACATTTCAGGATAAGACCCTCAGTACACTGTAAATGTTTGTGTGAATTTCTGAGATGAGGAATTATCCTCATTACCAGGGTGGTGCCCCAGCATGGCCACAGTCCAATGACTAAAACAGGTAAAAGCAAAAAATACAATGGGATTCTGAAGATAGCCAGATATTGTGAAAGCCAAAATGTTGTGGCTATTACAAACAAGATGAGAACACCTGTCAGAATATATTATCATCATCATCACCATCACCATCATCATCATTTAACGTCTGTTTTCCATGCTGGCATGGGTTGGGTGGTGTGACCAGAGATGGCAAACCAGTGGGGCTGCACCAGACTCCAGTATGGATTGATGCCCTTCCTAACACTAGCCACTTTACAGAATATGCTGGATGCTTTCGACGTGGCACCGCATGGGCCCTTTTACATGATGCCACACAGGTGCCTTTACATGGCACTGCCATGGGTGCTTGCACAACCAGAAGGATCAGTCTTAACACTTCTGCTGTGGGATAAAAATATGGAACACTTCATGAATTTGCATGTCATCCTTGCACAGGGCCATGCTAATCTTCTCTGTATCCTTCCAATTTTTGTATATCTAATGCCAAAGCATGTACATTAGTGTATAATAATAAATACACTGCAACTGAACACAAAAAAAGGTCAGGATGGTCACAGATGGCAAGCCTTTTCATTGAAAGTCTGCTTGTGGCTAAACAATCACAACAACATCAACAACTCAAGTAAGTTTTCCTTGGCTGTGTGGTAAGTAGTTTGCTTCCCAGCCACATTGTTCTGTGTTCAGTCCCACTGCATGAAACATTGGGCAAGTGTTTTCTACAATAGCCTCAGGCTGGCCAG
>NC_068997.1:41633179-41635472 GCF_001194135.2 Octopus bimaculoides
ACAAGGATGTCCAGGTATTAGTGCATTACGGCCATTTCAAGAGGTTGCATTTAACCGAACAATGCCAGCATTACACCAATTTCAAATACACTGCCTTCTTCGGATGCATATGATCATATAGGTTTTCAACATACAGAATACTCCATTATAATTTTTTAGCAAATATTTCATCAGAACTAGAGAATAAAAGAATTACATGCTTGTTGCTATTATTGTAGCAGAATGGACTCAAGGAGAAAATACTCCAACTATAATTTGGAGTCCTACCACAATATGGTATGAATGTGGCAACTTTCTTGGCATTAAACAATATGCTTGGAGATCCCCATCAGCTAAATGGTATGATAGAAACATATATGTAGGTTCTTTTTCTGTTTTTTATCTTAATTTTTTTGAGCTTTCAACTTCCAATCATCTTTTTACAAAATGCAAATATAATCAGTAATTACATCCGTTTATTCTCCATGTTTTTCCCCTTGTTTTCCCTTAATATATATATATATATATATATATATGTATATGTATATATATATATGATAGGCTTCTTTAAGTTTCCATCTACTAAATCCACTCAAGGCTTTGATCAACCAGAGGCTATAGTAGAAGATACTTGTCCAAGGTCCCATGCAGTAGGACTGAACCCAGAACCATGTAGCTGTGAAGCAAGCTTCTTACCACACAGCCATGCTTTATTTAATATTATTTTCCCCATTAAATATTATTTTTCTTCATTTAATGTTATTTCTTCATTTAATATTATATTTCCCCATTAAATATTATTTTTTTTTATTCAATATTTTTCTTCATTTGATATTTCGCTTCAGTTGATATTATTTTCCTTCTTTCAGAATATGTTTCTCCATTTAATATTTTAATCATTTAATATTTTTTATCTCCTTTATTGTTTCTTTATTAAGTATTATATTGCTTTACTTAATATCATTTTTTTCCTTGTTTAAATATTACAGCTGAGATTGATTATGTCAATTCTAACAAGTTTACCCATTTCTTTCATAAGAAACCATACCAAAGTCTAAACGTCAATAACATTATCATTCCCTACCCTATTACACTCACAAAAAATAATTTTATAATTTTCTTGCTGCTACCACCACTGCTGCTATTGTTGTTGTTGTTGTTGTTGTTGTTGTTGTTGTTACACAGAAATTAAACACTCCAATGTAGTGGCCTGTAGAACATCTTTACACATGATAGAAATGAAAGATAAATTTCCCTCAAATCACACATTACCGTCTTTTCAAGAAAGTCTGAGTTATATGGATTTGAACCATCAATGTTTTGGTTTCAGCATTGCCTACTTCTATTGCATTGGAAGTCAAAAATTATCTTTTACCATTTAACTTGCTTCAGTCATTGGACTGTGGCCATGCTGGGGCACCTCCTTGGAGAATCTTAATCGAATGAACCAATCTCAGTACTTTTATTTTTTTAAGCTTGATACTTATTTTATTAGCTTCTTTTGCCAAACTGCTAAGTTACAGGCACATAAACACACCAGTTGTCAAGCAGTGGTGGACAACAACCACAGACACACACTCATATACATATATATATATATATATATATATATATATATATATATATATATATATATATATATATATATATATATATATATATATATACAAAATGATTAAGGTTGCTAGATGCAATTTAAGACCAAAGAGGGAACATTTAACCATCACTAAAAGTGACTAAGGGGGAATGGAAGCATCAGCATTGCTAGAAACAAGAGTTAAGGATTCTTAGCCACAGACAAAGCACAGTTCTATGTACTGACAAGGGAGACAATCTCCACATTGCGAGCAAGAGCATCAGATTGGCATGCCAATTTCACATTAAATTAATGCTCATCAGTGATGCTACTCCATCGCTGGTGGTGAAGCTGAATTCCACTTGTCAGTATTTATAGAATTTATCATAGGAAGCAAAATGGCAATGTGAAAATTATAAAATTATATGTATATGTATATATATGTATATATATATATATATGTATACACATTTCATAATTTCATCATGTTGAACTGTTAACCCCAACACATTTTCTCTCTTTCGGTTTTTTGTTTTCTCCCCACTATTTTCCTCACAATCCATTCTATCAAAGACTTTTCCATTCTACTCAAGCGTCAAACTAATACATTTGTTTGTTGTTCTCCCAACTGTCTTCATCTATTGTTTTTTGTAAATCTATCTGAATTGTATGTATATATATATATATATATATATATACATATATATATATATATATATACATATATATATATATATA
>NC_068997.1:41636157-41637700 GCF_001194135.2 Octopus bimaculoides
TATGTATATATATATATGTATGTATGTATGTATGTATGTATGCATAATCAGTTGAGAACATGTTTCACACTGAAGAAGTATAATAAGATCGAAACATGTCCGTTTCTTTCATTAGTTGACTTTAAAAAAAGAACCGGACCCACTCCAATCTATATTGTCTATATTGTCCAAAACTTTCAGCTAGCTGGTCTTATTGGAGTTACATCCCTTGATTATTGTTGGCATATTTTAAAGAACACCCAAAAAGAGTTTTTGTCTACCGATGGCATGGAATAATCCCAGCTGATCGAAGTTTTTCAACTCATGATATTACATATGCGAGATCCTAGCAAAGAGAAATGTTACCATGGCAATATGAGTTGGTTTCACTACTTATTCCCTCTTCCTCTCCCCACCTCTCTCTCTCTCTCTTCTCTTTTCTTCGTTTCTTTCCGTTTGTTGTTTTGTGTCTTCTTTTCTTTCTTTCTTTCTTTGTTTCTTCTTACTTGTTATCAAAGACTTAAGTAAAGAAACAGATAAATCCACTGCTCGAAGGTTCTGAGGGCAGAACGGAAGCTGATCTGAACTTATTGATTCTTAATGCCATGTTAAATGAATCAGATGATGTAGTCAGTTGATAGATGAGTATCAGATGATAGCATAGTTTGGGAGTAAGGCAAGACGAAGATAAAGCAAGCGAGAGATGTCAAAGTGATGGAAGTTGCTACGTATTAACAAAGATAACTTATAAACACTCACATATCCGCACAAATATATATATACATACATAACATAATGCATACGTGCGTAAGTTCGTACATACATACTTACATAACATATATAGATACGTGCGTAAGTACATGCATACATACATACATGACATACATACACACATACATACATGCATACATACATACATACATTCATACATACGTACGTATGTACATACATATATACATAACACAAATATACATAAGTACGTATGCACATATATACATATGTACATACGTACGTGCATACTTACGCATACAAAGCATACACACGTACATACATACATACATACACATAGATACATAAATACATACATACAGGCATTCACACACATGTTGCACACATACATACATATATACATACATGCATGCACACACAAACATACATACATGCATACATACACACACATACACACATATATAGATACATGCATACACACACACACACACACACACACACACACACACACACACACTCACACACATGAACTGTAAAAATCTGTACAACTTTCCAGAAGTTTAGCATTTAAGCATTTAAATATACATGAGCATGTCTGGATATGCAACTATATGCAGGAGAATACATACGTAAGGCAAAATATACAAATCTGCAAATATACATACATACAAACAAAAATACCCTGTTGTTGATGTTGAAATTCCAGTGAAGAAGCCTTGAATCTAGGTTAGAAACCAACACTTTCTCTATCAGCAAGAAATCTTGAAATGAAACTGAACAACGACATACATACATACATACATGCACACACACACACACACACACACACACACAC
>NC_068997.1:41637710-41640689 GCF_001194135.2 Octopus bimaculoides
ACACACACACACACACACACACACACACACACACACACATCCATCCATCCATACATACATACACACACACACACACACACATCCATCCATCCATACATACATACACACATCCATGCATCCATACATACAAAAATACATACATACAGACTCGTTTTGCTTTCTTTACTGCGTTTTCTTAATTTACTTTAATCAGAACGGATTTTCGTCCCTCAGTTTTTCAATATGTAAGCAGTGTTTAATATGCATTTAGTTGTTAAGTGCAAGCTATAGCACCGTTCTTATAAATGATGCACATATTGTGCTTTACATATATTAATATTCGCACCGAGAAAAGCGACGAGGTGGCAGAATCGCTACCGCGCTGGACATAATGCTTAGCGCCATTTCGTCCGACTTAACGGTCTGAGTTCAAATGCCACAGGAACCTACTTTGCCATTCATCCTTTCAAGGTCGATAGAATAAGTAACAATTAAACACCAGTTATCGACTGCCCCGAAATTGCTGGCCATGTACCAAAATTTGAAACCATAATTACTGATAAATGCGATGAGCTGGCAGAATCGTTTAATGGTATTTCATCTGTCTTTACGTTCTGAGTTCAGATTCCGCCGAGGTCGACTTCGCCTTTTATCCTTTCGGGATCTATAAAATGAGTACCAACTGAGTACTGGAGTCGATGTAATCGACTTACACCCTTCCCCGATATTGCTGGCCTTGTGCCAAAATTTGAAACCAAAATAATTACTGGTGGATTAGATGGTGATCGGTTGTTTAATTTGGAGGAGTCAGAAAAGGCGAAGTAGTAAGCGAAGTTAAATGCAGTGGATTGAGAAAATCTAGAGGTATCCTTATTAAATATTTTATCGCACTTATTCTGCGTCTTAATATACATGAAATGCTTGCTTTGGAGATGATTACTGCTTGATCAAACGGAGGATTGTGAAGCAGCTTTGGAGCGTCGCAGAAACGGTAGACTGATTAAAAATTTGGGATCGTTTTCTTCCAACCCAAACATCTGTGGCTTTCGATTGACTAAAACTACCTCGAATTTGCAAACTTTGAAAGCTATTAACTTTTTGATTATTAACTTACAACAAAGATGAATTTCATTTCTATAATTAACATACGAAACTATATCAATACACCCAATTTGAAATCATTTGGAACAGAATTAAAGGAATTGAAAAGATAAAGCCAAATAGAAAAGAATCAAGATTATTACACTTCCGTCCCTAAACCACAACTTATTCATTCTTATTTTCACTTTCATTTTCATTAAGTTTATTAATATCGGTGACTCTAAAATTGATATTATTCCTACCAGTGTGTAAAACTATAATAAACTACAATTCCATTTAGAGTAAATGAACAGTTTTTCATGTTACCATGTGTGTAAATAACTCGGCTGCAGCAAGGGATCTTAGTAGATTATATTTACTTGCGGGAGGCAGATAACGAGATGACGGCCTATTATTGCTTCAAAATTAGAACTCCCTATAAACAGGAAACTGTGACTGTTTCAGTAGTGATAGAATAAGCAAAGAGAGGAAACAGGAGACTTCACGTCTGCGATTTAGCGGTTTTGCGTGTTTTTGATGGAAATGAAACTTCCATATGAATAAGGTCCGCTCAATTTGCCGATCTGTGTTAAACAACAATAACATCAACTAATTGCAGGAGGGAATTTTTCCCGGTAATTTTCTACCTACATTCAACACTTAGGTGCATAAAATGAAGGGCCCTTTACTGTAACACGAATATAACAAATTTGAACTTACAAAAAGAGAATTGCTACTTCAATACTTTATCCACTATTTTATCCAATACATTCTTGCTAACTTTCTCTTTTGTCAAATTTTCCACTCTCAACAGTCACTCTGAAAGACTTTCTTGTTATCAGCTTTTTAACAATATTTCTAAATTTTAATAACACAATGTCTTGAGGCGCAAGCGTGGGTATGTGGTAAGAAGCTTCTTTCCCAGTCACATGGTCACGGGTTCAAGTTCCACTGCGTGGTACCTTGGGCAAGCTATAAAGCTTCGGGCCGACCAAAGCCTTATGAGTGGATTTGATAGACGGAAACTGGAAGAAGCCGCCTGTCGTGTATATATATATATATATATATATATGTATGCATGTATATATATGTATGTATGTATTATATGTTGTGTTTAAGCCCCCGTAACTTAGCGGTTCGACAAAAAGAGAACGACAGAATAAATTCGATGCTTAACAAAAATAAATACTGAGCTCAATTCATTCGACTAAAAATTCTTCAAGGCGGTGCCCCAGCATGGCCGCAGTCTAATGACTGAAACGAGTAAAAGAAATTTTTTTAATATTTTAAAGACAATAATCACAGCAGAAGATAACCTAATATTACTGAGCTATTCTACCGGTGAATATAGCGAATATAACAAACACAGAGAATACGATATTTCATTACCAGCCTATAACTTCCTTTACCATATGTATCTTTGGAAATTTGGACTGACTACGCCAAAACTTTAGTTATGGTGCCTCCTCTACACCACAAATTCCCATATATTTGCATTTATACTATCAGAATTCGTCCACTCAACTCTCCATATACAATGTTCTGTCCTGTCTTTTCCCATACTTTATTTCTGTTTCTCTACGTACACTTTTATATCTTCCCAACATGAAATATATTTTTATTAATGTATATTGCGTTTTTCACACTTCTCATCTCTATGATTTCATTGCCATCGAAAGCTTAATTTGCACATCCTTCCATTATTACTTTCGAACCGTTGTATTTTCCCTAATGTTGTTTTCCCACAAATCTTAGAATGTACTATATATTTACTTATACTTATATTGTACATCATTATTTTATATTTTCGTAAAAATTTGTTTCTGCATTTTGTGCATCTCTCTCTCTCTCTCTCTCTCTCTCTCTATATATATATATATATATATATATATATATATATATATATATATATATATATAT
>NC_068997.1:41643453-41652478 GCF_001194135.2 Octopus bimaculoides
TGTGTGTGTGTGTGTGTGTGTGTGTGTGTGTGTGTGTGTGTGTGTGTGTGTGTTATATCAAAAGTTGACAGTCTCTCAACAATTGATATAAAAATATTTATCCACTCTACCCAGTATATTCTGTTCGATATCAGATAATGTTTGCACTGTTTGCGTACTAATAGTTGAATACGCTTTGCAACTCTTACAAGATATATATATATATATATATATATATATATATATATATACATACATACATACATACATACATACATACATACATATATGTATATTTATGTATATGTATATATAAGTAGCTTACATATTTGTAGAAGCATTCACATCTGCATTTGTAACTCAGTGTTTTTCATTTCTGTTGCATTTTTTCTTCTTCTTCTTCAATTCCATAGCAACTCTTAGTTATGTCCCATTAAATTCGCTTTCCTGCTTTTCCTTTTACACTTAAAAACAGTATATCACTTCTGTAGACTAAAAGCCATCTTCATATCTTTTTTCTCATATACTGAACTGTTACATCCTCACCTTAGTAAGTATATATTCTTAAGTATATGACCACAACACCATGGATTCCTCTCTGTATATGCATTTATTTATTCTCAGTAATCTAAGGTATTATGCTAATTTATTTATTATATACAGGAATAAATCTTCTTCACGTTATTCAAATCAGACGATTAATATTGTTATTCTATCACCAACCACGTCCTTTAAAATTACTCACAATATATCCATTCCTTCTTTCATTCCAACAACCCTAGACGTTCGTGTTTCTTACAGAATTCTAAAAAATGTATCCAGAATTACAATATAATTTACTTCCTTCCCAAAATTTATTTATTCATATTCTCTCAAAATATTGAAATTATTCATTACAACATACACACACACACACACACATATGTATATATACTGGTTACCAACTCAAATATACTTGAAGCATGTTAGAACCCGTAAGAAAGCCATTCACTGTATTTTGTCTAGGAAAAATTTTTTTGTTGTAGGCCAATAGGTGTAAATACACTATTGTCTACGGAATGTGGGATGCACGCATTTCGGAGTGGTTATTCTCTGTTCAGCAGCAGAGACCGGAAAAACAGATGAAGCGAACTGACATGAAAGACAGATCCCTCATGGTATTCCCATCATCGCTCATTTCTGCAGTTCACTATAAATAAAATACGGGGTAAAAGTACTTAGCAGTAATGTGTATAAATACTAAATTGTTAACATATGTATCTTCTCGGATTTTCTCGTTTAGACATAATGCACATCAACTTTCCACATTGCATTTCTGTATCTACATATTGTAGGGTATTTTTGATCTTTTATATACCAGACATACCGAGACGGATAGGTGGAATTGTTTCTACATCGGAGCTAAATATACATTACTTAGTGCTCTCATGGAATATTGTGTAATTTCATTCGGTACCATCAGCGATATTTAATTTATTTTCTGTATTCAAGCTTAAGAGGGTCAGGATTCCTTCTAAGTGAACAGTTATGGGTGACTCTACTGTTAAGAACAGGTTACTGAGGTTGGAGATGATAAGTGTGTTTCTTAGACTGACATGTGAGAATTTCTAAACTATGATATCAAGGCAACTATAACTAATCTTGACGTTCTGTTTAAAGAGATTGTGATATTTATATATGATCGAAAAATGTTTATTGAACAAGGACAGGAAATTCCTAACTATGTTGGTGATAAGGCAGGATTGAACCAAATTTGCGCTTTGTTTTCTTTCTTACACAGTCAATATTTGTGTTCTTATGTGCATATATGTGTATGTGTGTGAATGTGTGTGTGCGCGCGCCATCGTTGTTAGATTAACATTTATTGCTATAGAAGTATATTATGGTATTTACATTCTTACATTGTTGTCAGTAGTGCATAGGGCATAGCGATTAGCTTCGCGTTTGAGGAGAGAATAATGCCCTGTACATCATAGTTAAAAGATCCCTTAACTCGGAGCTGAGCTTCAGCCAAGGAAACTTGTCGATTTAAAGGGTTTCTTCTGAAATGCACCACTCTCTTCTGTTTACGCACATTGTTGCTTAAATAACCAAAACAGCGCGGGATACACTGGAACAAAATAGAACATTCTCTAATATGGGGTGATATTCCAGCAAGTTGATTGGTAAATACCCAGAACACGTCTCCTGACCCAAGTGTGGTCTGATCTTGCTTACTTAAACTCTAAGGTTTCGATTCTTGGCATCGCTACATATGCATACATACATGAATGCATGCGTGCATATATGCATACATAAATACACACACACACACAAACACACACACGCGCACACACACACACACACACACACACACACACACACACACACACACACACACACACACACACACACACACACACACACACACATATATATATATATATATATATATATATATATGCGTATCCAGTTACATATTGAAATGCACTAGAGAGCAACAGTAGGCCGATTTTCTGAGAAACTGGAATTTTTTTTTAAATATTGCGGGGTTGCAGCTCCAAAACTGTCTAAATACAATATTGTATAAATATATAATGCACATAATTTTTCATACCTATATTATGACAATATTGTTGCAATATTCGGCACTTTGTGTCAAAACGATTTCTATATATCAAAACATCCAGCGTTGTATATATCATATAACACACACACACACACACACACACACACACACACACACACACACACACACACATATATATATATATATATATATATATAGTTTGATACCTATGTATGTGAATGTATCTGTGTGTGTGTGTGTAAATGATGACCAGTGATCCAATATAATGCCAGATATTTCACATAAATATATCATTTATTCATTGCAATTACACAGAACACATAGCAAACTCCATTAATTTTCCTATTTTCCTATTTCCAGTGATTTTATTTTCGGAACCAAACAGTATAAAATATTATTACGGGAAGCCTTGTGCAAACACATTTATGAATATTATGGTTCATTATACATTACATCACCGTAACTTCTTGACAATCCCAAGCAGACAGCTACAGCAAATTAATACGTAGCACAGGCTACAAGTAATAACAACATAATGATATATAACAGAACATACATACATACATACATACATACATACATACGGCTGGATGGATGGATAGGTGGATGGATAGATGGATAGATGGATGGAAAGATGTATATACGTAAGCATATATATATATGTATGTATGTATGTATGTATGTATACGCAAACACACTGTGGTCACGTTGCTAATCAGTAACTATCATTAGTTTTCAGAGATGTATTGAAATTAACCTAAACGTAATGTTCATCAACTATATAATCTACACATATAAATTTATGGAACTATACATCAAAGAAGGTGTCTAACTTGTCTAATCAGCATAATGTGTACATATGTATGTGTGTGTGCGTTTGTGTGTGTGTTTGTGTGTGTGCCTGTGCGTATGTGTGTGTGTAGGTATTGCTACTTTTGTACGTCTGAGAATGTGTGTGTGCCTATATGCAGGCGAGTATGTGCAAATATGTATGTGTGTGTGTGTGTGTGTGAATCATGATTTGTCTATATATACACTTCACACACACACTACATGCATGTATACACAAACACACGCACACTCACACGATATCAGATGTTTATTCACACTGGTAAGTGTGTATGCATGCTTCAGCACAAAACATTGTGCAAACAAGAAGGAAAGATAACATTGAATACTAAATGTAGAGTCGTCTTATATCTGCAAATTCTTATTGGCGGTTTCCCGTTTTCAATTTTCTGAAGATCACAAACATGAAACTTGGAGTAACTTTTACCGAAGTTTTCAGCTTCTAATACACACACACACACACACACACACACACACACACACACACACACACACACACACACACACACACACACACACACACACACACACACACACACACACACACACACACACACATACATACATACATACATACATACATACATACATACATACATGCATACATAAAACTAATCACTCTTTATTTCTTTTTTCCAGATAACTTCATTTTTCTGAGAGACAGAAAAAGACGATACTGCTACTTACATCAACGTACCTTGACAACCAGAACTTTAGGAAAGGATTTCCCCCCATGACTGGCATACTTTTGACAATTATGCCTTTTTACCAATATTCTTTATAGTTACAGTTTTGATCTTTGTGTTCTGTACTTTTGAAGCTCTTGAGATAAATTTAAGATAAGGATCTTCTCAGATAGGCAACAGAACATCTCTTTTGTCCAGTGCTCCGTGTTCTCTCTTCATAGTTTCCCTACACTTTAATTATTTGAAGCAACAGAGTACTTGTCAACTATTCTAACTGGCTTCTGACATTTAGGTACTTTGACGCCCCTGATCTTAGCAATTGCACCTTTGACAAAGAGGCGGCTCCTACAATTGCATCTTTGACAAAGAGGCGGCTCCTGGACCGGCTAGAAATAGCAGCAAAATTTCTCTCAAGTTACACCCTACGTCTTATACAAAGTGAAAACAAAAAATGTCATATTGGATTATATAGTTTGAGAAACAACTTCTGAGAAGATGAGACGGTCATGGCTGGAATGCCTGTAATCATATATTTGTTCACTGATGGCTCACCTGGAGTTAATTATATTTGAAAGCGAGCCAAAGAAGGACACTTATCGGTCTCCGGAACTGAAAGAAATAAAAGCCAAATTTCCTTCAACTCAGTTACAGGTATCTTAAAAAAGGACATGTTGGTTAATGTAATCTGCAGTATACTATGACTGAAAAATGGGATGGCCATTACTGATCATAGATATGCTCTATCAACAATTATGTTGATAGCTAAACATTGTTATTATATAACAATTACAGCGTGGGATATTCATTTTAGCCATTTAAGAACACACTTCATTTAACTCAGCCGTCTCTCACAGTCGAACAGAATTTGATAGTAGCATGAATCATGGCTTTACTCCTGTTTTTTTCGTGGTTGTCTAGTTGCTCCTGACCTTCGCACTCTTGACCCCGGCTGAACCTCAAAGACATAACGACTAGAAGAGAGAGGGGAGAAGAGAGGAGGAGGGAGAGAAAGAGAGATTCACACTAGTAACTGGTACTTCGACCGGTATTTTATTTTATCGACTCTGGAAGAACGAAAGGCAAAAATTGACTTTGGCACGATACGAACTCAAAACGTAGTGAACCGAAACAAAATCCGACTCTCTCTGACAATTCTGCCAATCTAGCATCCTAGGCTGGTACTTTGTTGACACTGGAACGACGGGAAGTAAACTTTTAACTTGGCGAGATTTGAAGTCTGAACGTAAAAAAAAAACAAATATTGCAAGCATACCGAACAAATACTGCAAAGCATTTTGTCTGACACTTGCTCAAATCTGCCAATTCACTGCCTCTTAATATTACAGTCCCTGACACAGTAATTCTATTGTTATTATATACACAACAGCAATATATTCGATGTCTTTGACTTGTTCAACTTTGACAGCAACAACTTTGACATATCATGATCAAACTTAACATCAACACGCGTGCCCTTAGCATCTAAACTAATATCAGTTCTCCACCATGAGAGCTTCTGTGTGGGCGATTGCTCTACAAAAATTAGCAGCCAAATCTTCCAAAGGGCGATTTGGATAATGGGATTCTAGATGCTGTGTCTGTAAAACAAAACAGAGGAGAAAGTCATGGCTGAAAAGTTTTTGAAAATAGGTGTGACCTGGGTTAATAGCTGCTAAATGAGAAGATTCTATTCGGTCACACGACCAGCTAAAACTATCCACCAAATTTCTCGCTGTTTCTTTAAAAAGAATGCATTGAATAATAAAGAAATCGAGGGAAAATGTATGATGGTCACGGACGGAATGCCTTTGGTCATAGGTCTGCTTGCTTAGAGATCACTTAGGACTCAATAGACAACAGTAATGCCAGCTTGTACTTTCACCACTGTTATTCATATCATTATATCTTGACCTCTGTTAGTTATGACATATATTCACTTCGATCTCTTTCATCCATGACATGTATTTATGTTGACCTCTGTTATCCATGACTTCTAGAGTCTTTACCTCCTGTTATCTAACACATCTATATACCTTTGCATCTGTTATCTAAATCAGTTGATTAAGTATGTTTTATTAGTTTCAAACTAATGACATCCATATCTTTGGCCACTTATGTATTTGATATTTACGTCTCTGATATCTATGTTTTTATAACTACGTCTCTATCACACACACACAGACACACATACATACACACCTACATACGCACATAAATATATTGCCAATATATATATATTCAATACACAATATATGGATTTTACTAATCCGGTGGTATTCATAAACAAAAACTCCTTGATGCATCACGCTATTAAATCACATAGAATGTAGAGTTCGATACAATAGAAAAACATTAGAAGTGAGTGTATATATTATAAATAAAGAGAGGAATCTACGAAACAATTGTAGTTGGTTACGGATATCCAATGGTAAAATAAATTTTATCCATCGTATATCTCTTCTTTTTATTTATGATACATACATACATACATACATATATATATATATATATATATATATATATATATATATATCACATTCACGTTATTGACATCAACTTCATTGAACATTTATATTTTGACACCTGCATTCTTGCCACCAATGCTCTTCATGTGTATTTCAACATCTACGTCCGTGACATTGAGATTAATGACATAATTAAGATGTCAAATACAAATCGTATCAAACGCATCGGTGTCACCAATTTGCATATTTTTGACATGTATGTATGTCTTTTGACATCGATGTCTTTCATAAGCATGTCTTTCATGTCAATATCTCTACCATCTATTCCCTTTTTTAGTTTATCTCAATAGATTTCCGATAGACTTCAAAACCTGCAATACAAGCTACGGCGTTACGAAGCTACAAGCTTCGTAAACAAGGTGATTAAAGATAGAAAAATATAGGTAATGGTTGTATATGCATAATCCAAGAAGTTCCCATCTATGTCTTTGACATGTTTTTTGTGGCAATGTTTTCAGCATATACGTCTTTGATAACCAATGTCTGATGAGTGTGCCAAAGACATGTATATCTTTGACATGTATATCTTAGGCATTATTACTATGATATATGTATGTCACATCTTTGACATATATGCTTTTTGACATGTATATGCCTTATCTTTCACATATATGTGTTTCACATCATACATACATACATACATACATACATACATACATACATACATATATGTCTTTACCCGGTATGCCTTTGAAATTTTTGTTTTCGACATCAATATCTTTGGAATATGTCTTTGATAGATATATCTTTCATTCTTCGCATGTAGAGCTTTCCAGTGTATATCATTTACTTAAAGACTGTAGGAAACACGTGCCAATATTCTTGGGCATGTTGAAGTAAAGATAGAAGAAACTACGGCTCTGACTATATCCCTCGCCCAATTGCTTGCGACAGAATTGACTCCACTAAAGATACCTTACCCTATAACCAGCTGGTGGTGTTAATCTGGACGACTTATGAAGTCTCCCATCCAATTATAATTACAGGTTATCCAAATTTTATTCAGGATACTGTTCAACATAAAGTTACAATAGAAGATGCTGAATGTGTAATATAAGTCGATTGAAGTGGAAACCACGTGATCGTGAAGCAAACTTTTTAACCACATACTGTTATATCTGCATATTATTTTCCTTGGCATCAATAAATTTCCTATCTAAACCATTGGCCTCTAGGTATTTGTCATTTGGGGATCGGCAGCTAGATTTTTGATCTAGTCATCTTTGACTTATCAGAACTCTTTCTATGTAGCTATAACTCCGACAGTCAAATGTTATATACTTTGACTTACGGCAGTCAATGTTAAGAATGTTTTAAAGATATAGTTCTTCAACATTCATAACATTCATGTCTCTGGCATTATTATATTTCCGACCGTTGACACTTTAACAACTCAGAAATCTTCAAGCCCTTAAATATCGCTGACACATGTCGTTCCCTTTTAAATATACATCCTATTTGATACATCAACCAACTTCAGCGTCATGGCAAATGTGTATGTGTACGAGGACGATCAAAGATCGTTTCTGCTTTATGATATATTGTAAATGAAACATTCCTTGATCGAACAGCCTCGAGCGTTGCTAATGCTGTTAAGCATAGTTCCCAGATACTGGGATATCTGAGAACTAATGCCAACCAATATTAGTTATTAATCGACTCTGGTCGATTAGTAGATTCGGTAGAGAACTGGACAAACTATCAGGTGGCATGAAGTAACTTCCTTTTACATTCTAAGTTCAATAATCACTGAGGTCAAATTTGCCTTTCAGCCTTTCATTGTCGATACAATAAATACCAGTGAAAAACTGAGAATCATTATAATCAGATTTCCTCGCTCCCTCTCTTAAGCTTGGGCGTGTAGCCATGTTAGAATTATGTAATGGACATTATCGTTCGTTTTACCTCATATTACAACTACTTCAGTGCTATTTGCCATTTTTTCATGCATACCTTATATATATATACAGACCCAAAGATATAGCCTATGTGTATATGGATGTGTGCAAAAGAGTGTATACGTGTGCGCATGTTTGTGTATATGCACGCGTGCTTGCTTGCGCATGCATGCGTGTGTTGTTCCCCTTTACACCTCTCTCCTTAGGGTGATGCGTCTCTTTATAACACAACCTTGATAAGTTGATAGGGAGATCCGAGTTGTCAGTGGCTGGCGGAAAGAACCCCGGAAATCTCTACCCAACAATCATGTCAATGCGATCCAGAAGAATGCACAGCAATACAATTTGCCCTGGATGATCTTCAGGATAGAAAGACCTAAAAGTGGGCAAGCAGTGTCTGTAATGAAACACGAACTTGCAATCCAGAAATCACGACTCCAGTACCTCATTCATTCGGCCACTGTGCCTCACAACATATTCATTTATATATATCCATATATATATATATATATATATATA
>NC_068997.1:41653161-41653566 GCF_001194135.2 Octopus bimaculoides
ATATATATATATATATATACATATATAAACATTCTTATAAACACACATGCTTATATTGAAAATGTAGATATATCCGTGTGTGAGTGGGTGCGAGTGTTCATATACATATATGTGTGTGGCCGCGTGTGTGAGTGAGTATGTTCATATACATATGTGTGTGTGCGTGCGTGTGTGTTTGTGTGTATGAATGTGTATACACACGCATATATATGTTTTAGAAATGCAGTATGTATATACATTTATCTTGATTACATTATTAATATATGTAAATATAAATATATATGCACATGTACACATACGTGCATATATTGAGAATGTGGATACATGCTTGTATATATATATATATATATATATATATATATATATATATATATAATATATGCATATATATACATACGTATATGT
>NC_068997.1:41654584-41655155 GCF_001194135.2 Octopus bimaculoides
GTGGTGTTTGTAGTGGTGGTGGTGGTGGTGGTGGTGGTGGTGTTGTGTTGTTTATAGTGATGATGGTTGGTGGTAATGTTATTGTTACAGCCTCTTAATATTTTGTTGTTGATGCTGTTGCGGTGGTCGTCAGGAATAATGATGTTAATAGTACCAATGGCGGTGTTGTTAGTGTACTATGCTGTTGTTAGTGTACTATGCTGTTGTTAGTGTACTATGCATTACCACTGCTACTATTGTTGTTGTAACTGCCGTTATAACTGGTTCTGTGACTGTTCTATTGCTTGTTGTTTTTGTTGTAACTACCGTTATGATTTTTGTTGTGACGTAGCAACTACTGCCGTTATAACAGTCGTTATGACTATTGTTGTTGATGTCATAACTGTCCTTATGACTTGTTTTTATAACTGCTTTATAACTACTGTTGTTGTGACTCACATAGTAACCTGTTAGAATAACAGCTATGCTGACTGCTGTTCTTATGACCATTGTTATGAGTATTGATATGACTGTTACTGCAACTGCTGTTACGACTGTTGTTATGATTGTCGTTATGACTGTTGCTACTGCT
>NC_068997.1:41655744-41656262 GCF_001194135.2 Octopus bimaculoides
GTAGATGTAATGATGTTGTTGTAATTATTGTATTATTATTGTTTAATGGTTATCGTTAGTGATTTCAGCTATTATGCTGTTGTTATGACTTTTGTTCTTACTACAGTTGTATTTTTTGTTGTTGTTGTTGTTGTTGTTGTTGTTGTTGTTGTTGTTGTTGTTGTTGTTGTTGTTGTTATGATCCCTGTTGCTGCTGTTTTTGTTTTTTTTATTATTGCTAATGTTATTGCTGTTTGTTGTAAATGCAATTACTGCTGCCTATGCTGTTATATTTGTTATTATTATTATTTTTGTTCCTATTGCTCTGTTGCGGTTATTATCCTTCATATTGTGGCTCTTACAAATATTGCTTGTTATTATAGCGTTTATTATTCTCTTGATATGGTTGTTGTTGGTGTTGGTGGTGTTTTACAATCGTAGCTATTGTTCTACAGCCGTTGCTATTCCGATGCTGTTTTTGTTGATGTTAGGTGGCGGCGGTGGCGGTGGTGGTGGTAGTGGCGGTATGGTGGTGGGGG
>NC_068997.1:41656869-41659254 GCF_001194135.2 Octopus bimaculoides
TATATATATATATATATATATATATATATATATGTATGTATGTATATATATACGCACACACTTTATCTTGATTACATTGCTTTTGCTATTCTCGCTATATTTGTTGTTGTTGTTGTTGCTGTTGTTGTTGCTACTGTTGTTGTTGCTACTGCTGTTGTTTTGTTTCTTGTTGTTGTTGTTGTTGTTGTCAGAGCTATATTAAAACCAACAACCTCGTTGTATCATGGGAATGAGATAGACCAGCTGACATCTGGTGGTTTACAGATAAAGCTAGATTATCATATCCCTACTGGTGTTCTCTCATCACTATCATCATCATCATCGTCGTCGTCGTCATCGTCGTCAGTATCATAGCCGCCACCACTCACCACCTGCACCACCACCATGACCACCACCACCACCACCACCACCACCGCCGCCACCGCTTTCGCTATCACCATCATCATCTTTATCATCATCATTACTATCTATCTGCTGTGTCTGTCTGAAGAGAAAATAGCTTGGCAGCCATCTTACATTTGCCAAGTGATAATTTAATTTTTTAATATTTTATTCCAACACATATAAATGTTATCTCATTCGTCACTCGTTTCTCATACAAAATGATTAGTAATTTTAGAAAATTTCTATTCTCACGTTTCGCTTGGCTTTCAGTAAATCGAATAATTTCTCTGCAAGTGTAAACTCAACCCTTTTCCATTGACACAAGTACGGGTACAATAATTCTATTTACAGTTACATAAAGCTAAATATAAAACAATATTTCCCGTCCGCCATTTTGCATTTGTGCTTGACATTTGCCATTTTAAATGCAATATAATGTTGATTATAAAGGTGGGTGGAAATCGTACAAATAGTTGGATTTTTTCCACTCTAAATTTAGTTACTCACCCGAATCTTGCCTAAGTCTATATTGCATTTAATTTCTCTGGGAGTTAATAAAAGAAAGTAAAAATAAGCATATGGATCCCCGTTGGGTTCGACGACGAGTATTTGGTTGTTGTTATTATTGTCACCGTCGCTTTTGCAATAGTTGTTGTTGTTGTTGTCATTCATGCTGCTGTCACTCTTGGAACTGTGGTTGTTAATGTCACATGTATTGCTGCTGTTTTATTTACAGTTAGTTTTATTTATACTTTATCTTCAATGCTTTGCTGTTACTATCTATTGATCAAATCTGGTCTGAGTCTATTTTTCTATCCGGTCGGGCGTCTTGCTAGGACCAATACAACTCTTCAACGCCATATGCCCCTTCCTTGCCTAGCAGTTTTCATACTTGTACTTGCAACGGCGGCATTTACCCGGTGTGCGTTGAGCCTAGTCCGACCAATGAGTTCACCAAATCCCCCCTTACGAATGTAGACTACATCCGACGGTCGGCCCTAACGTTCCAGTAGGCAAAGTAACACGGCCAAAAACCCCATCTTGCAAATTTGAGAAATGCCCTACCGGAAGAGCGAGCGTGTAGGATAGCGTCGTGAACGTAGTTGTCATTCGTTCTTGAGGTATAGAGGTCATGTTCGGAGTTTCAGTGGAAATACAAGTTCACATGTGATCTCCAGTCACATACATACATACTTTGAGGATAGTATAATCCGTAGCAACTAATCTTGCCGTTGAGCAATCGACCGTTGCAGAGGATTTGCTGACCAAAGTCATCGCCGATTATCGAAGCAGACGTAGCGTGGGTTTGAAGCGGGTGGTACACATGCTAGTTAACCCATAGCTGGAACCTTAACAAATGTTACTACTCCGGGTCAGAGTAGACCGGGAAACAGTAGTGGCTATGAAGTGGTTCCACACTCCTCAAAACCCGGGAACTCTCGTACCAAGTTCTGCTACTGGATGCGGTTTAACCCTTGGTCAACCAGAGAAAATGTATGTCACTAATTACCAACTGGGTTCGATGGACCCAATAGTTTTCTTTTAATTAAATGTTATTCAAACTACCACTATTTCTTAACTACATTATATGTGCCATCAGGTGAATGAAGAATTACTGTTTCTCACAAATTTTAATTAAAAAAATACAGCTTACAGAATATATAATAAATTTTTAAAATTACAAAAATACAGAATTACAGCACTTTATGGCAGTGAATGCAAACAACATTGGAATGTTCTTGGCAAACATGAATATTACAATTCTTACACGTAGTACGAGTTTTTCTGTCGTTTTTGGGGCCACACAAAGAACATCTTCCTTTTTTCTTTGGCTGAGGAATCTTAAATGAGATTGAAAATCGTCTTCTTTTCTTGTTTGGTTGAGAAATGTTAGAACTAGAAGATTGTTTGTAATGTTCTTGCTTAGCATTAACTCCAGCAAGTTCCTTTCCTAACTGAATTAAGCACCGTTTTCTTTTATCCTTGAAACTTTGCAAGTGA
>NC_068997.1:41659264-41663028 GCF_001194135.2 Octopus bimaculoides
ACTGAATTAAGCACCGTTTTCTTTTATCCTTGAAACTTTGCAAGTGAAGCTGTTTAGCAACAATGAAAGCGTTCACTGCACTTATATCAATCATGTTGTAGAATATAACCAAAGGCCGTCTTCGAGTCATTCTTTTGCAAGTGTATGTTCTTACCATCTTATCTAAGGTACCTACTCCTCCTTTTGTTTTGTTGTAACATGTAATAACTTCAGGTTTCTTTTCAGCACTTTTTGAGTCAATTGAAGGCTGAGAGAGCATTGTACTCATAAGTGTGACTACATAATCTTTCTTGGAACAATAAGATAGGATCATAGAATCCTTTTGAAATCCAAATATTGTGCTCTTGATTTCTCTTTCTTTTCCATTTGTGAAAGCACTTGGAAGTTCTACTCTGTTCTTTCTAATTGTTCCAACTAAAGTAGTTTTTTTTTTGCTAAGTAGCTTTCGAGCCAATCCTAGACTTGTAAAAAAAATTATCACAAGTTATATTGCGACCGATATTTTCAAGTTCTTTTACTGGATCTTCAACAACTCTTGAACCTTGATCTGTCTCTCTCCTTTTTACTGGATCTTTTCCAGTGTAAATTTGCATTTTCCAGGCATAAGATATTTCACTGTCAAATATTTCCCAAAATTTTAATTCCATATTTCCCTGATTTTGAAGGAATATATACCTGGAATGGGCAGCGCCCTCTGAATGAAACTAATTGTTCATCAACTGTCATGCATGAACTTTGAACATATCCATCTTGCAAATTTTGATTCCACATTTCAAATACTTCTCTTGTGAGCTTCATTTTATCATCACTTCTCTTTTTTTCTTACACTAGCATCATCAAAACCCTGATATAAATAATAATAATAATAATAATAATAATAATAATAATAATAATAATAATAATAATAATAATAATAATGATAATCGTACTATGATTACAGTAACAGAGTTTAACCCCAGAAGATTGAAGTTTGAAGGCCCAAATGTGAGAGTGAAGAATGTAGTTTATCAATGTAAGGTAAAGACTCAGACAGATGTTAGCCTATACGTGGGTTGTTCTTTGGGACAAATCTGTAGAAGAGTATCTAACCATTTTAGTACCTTTAGAGATAGAAGTAAAATAGCGAGTACTAGTCTTAGTAAATTCATTTGTGAACTGAAGGAACAAAAAAAGCAATATTCGTTAGAATGGTCAATTATTGGGAAACCTTTCCCTTATGACAAAGGTAAGAGATATTGCTCGCTGTGTAATCTAGAATTATATTTTATATTATTCTCTAAGGGTAAGTTAATAAATAAACTCACATACAATGCTTTCAGATGTAGCCATTATCTTAGACATACATTTTTCTGGTTTAAATAAATTATAAATTTCAGTATGATCGGGTATTATAGTATAATATTAGGTTTAAAAACAGGGTATAATTTACCACTACTAATAAAATTGTATTTGTGTTTGTTTACTAAAGTTTCTAGAGATAATATAATATAGATTTCCATTGGTTTAGAATTTATTACGAGGAATCAATAATTTGTAATACTTGATTGTTTATAATTAATAATATTATGAGGGTTTTCTCCCTTCAACGGACTTTTATTTAAGGAGGAATTTCAGTATGAATCAGACTTAGAGATTATGTTTTTGGTGTTTACTTTTTACTTTTTACTCTGAGGATGTGTAAGGTAATTTACTTATTTAAGGTAATTTACTTATTTAATTGACAGTTAAATATAACCTTATACAGAAATTTTGACATAGGTAATAAGCTTCAATAATAATGGATATTAGCGTCAAAACTTTCATTTAAATTTTTTATATATAACCAAGGAGCTCGATCCATAAGGAGTTTACTATAGACCTTCGGGGAGAAATTTTTGCCATTTTGGTAAAGATTACATGTTTATCTCACCAATACATTGTGGAGATATCATTATATGAACACACACACACACACACACACATATATATATATATATACATATATATATACACACACATACATACATACATACATACATACATACATACATACATACATACATACACACACATATATACACACATATACATATACATGTGTGCTTGTGTGTGTGTGTGTGTGTGTGCATATGTGTTCTTGTGCAAAATGCTTCATTTCATATTGCTCCAGTCCTCCTTTCGATCAGTGGGGAATGTCGGCCTGCTCGCCCAGCCAGCGGGATGATGTTATTCGAAGGCTAAGACGATGCAAAGCGCATTGTGACTAGCGATGTGTAACAACAGCTGGTTGTCTGGTCGGTCGCGTGATCACGTGAAGTCCACGTTTTTTTTGTGACGTCCTGTACCCAGATATGCATCTATATATACATGTAGATGTAGGTATGTACATACATGTACGTATATATGCATATACTCACATATTATTTGTATTATTTATATATGTATATATATATATATGTGGTGGGGGTATGATTGTTTGTGTGTGCGTATACTAAATATATGATTATCACAAATATTTGACAGCTAGAATATATATTGTTCAAAATAATTCTACTCTAGTTTTGACCACTAACTTTTGTGAAAAAACAGAGACATAGTAAAATATGTTCCTTAGGGAAAGGTCTGTTTAAGAAGCACACTTTACAACCATTTGGTTTCGAGTACAGTCCCTCTGCGCGGTACCTTAGCCAAGTGTCTTCTACTATAATCCGGAGCTGACCAATGCCTAGCAGTGGGAAACTGTTTATATAGCAACGCGTGCAGGTATGTGCGTCTGTTTGTGTTTGTGTTGAGTTTTGTTACTCACCACCGCTTAACAAGTAATTGTTTGTTTACGTCCTTGTAAGTTAGCAATCCGGCAAAAGGTACCGTTACAATAAGTACAGGAGCTGGTTGATGTTTTTTGGGGTTTTTTTTACTAAACTTTTCAAGGTTGTGCCCCCAGCCTGGCTGTAGTCCAATAAGTGAAACAAGTTAAAAGATAAAAAAATAACCGTGCTAAGAAAGAATAATTAGATGTGTTGTTTTAACTATTTTCAAGTGTTTAGAGAAAATTGCAACGTTGCATTTGTTTGGCAAGTAAATTACCTAAGATTGAGTGTTGTAATTAAGACTATTACACTGTTTGAGAGTCATTTTAGGTCTTTTAATTGGTCTTGAAATATAAAAAAGATTTGTCACGCTTTTGTAATCTAGTCACTGACATAATGCAGTGGAACTGGGACAGTGGCAAATTTTACGAGTACGACAAAATACTTGACATATAGAATAACCGAAAATTTGTAAGTAATGATCGTAGCCGCTTCAACATGGCTGTCCGTTCGAACGGACCTTACTGTGATTTTTTAACCCCAAGAGGACATCTCTAGATAGTTATCGATGCACAGTTGCAACCGATATATTGTGAGCAGGGGAGCGAACCCCTAACGACAAGACCTGCCAACCAGCCTGGTTATATGGGTATTTCTGCCTCTCTTCAGTACTGGACACCTCGTCTGCTAGAGATGGCAGTAGCTCGCCTCGGCTTGCAATATATATAATTTCAAGCGACAAAGAGACACAGAGACACAGAGATGTCATCATCATCATCATCATCGTTTAACGTCCGCTTTCCATGCTAGCATGGGTTGGACGATTTGACTGAGGACTGGTGAAACCGGATGGCAACACCAGGCTCCAGTCTGATTTGGCAGAGTTTCTACAGCTGGATGCCCTTCCTAACGCCAACCACTCAGAGAGTGTAGTGGGTGCTTTTACGTGTCACCCGCACGAAAACGGCCACGCTC
>NC_068997.1:41666001-41666538 GCF_001194135.2 Octopus bimaculoides
TATATATATATATATATATATATATATATGAATATATATATGTGTGTGTATATATGTGTGTGTATGCATGTGTATGTATATATATATATATATATATATATGTATATGCATGTGTGTATGTATGTATGAACGTATATACGTACGCACACACACACATACATTAATGTCTCGGTTTACGAGTTGATTTCTTCCCGGATGCCGCTCGTAAAGCAGAGCAATAATGTCCCATAGCAGCAATGACATTTTGAGCTGCCATTTTACTCTGCAGTTGTGTAGATGCGACAGGACCAGTGTTGCCACATACAAAAAATAGCTGTTTAAATTGTTTGGAGTGGCTGTGTGGTAAGTAGCTTGCTTACCAACCCACATGGTTCTGGATTCAGAACCATGGCAAGGAGACAGAAATTGTACAGTAAATACAAACTGAAAAATAACAATATACAAAATGCTCGGTGGATGATAGCAACCTGTAAAATGTGCTGAGATTTTGCACGTCGAGTTTTTGCACTAAATTAAATAAAATTAGAAGGTGTCTTC
>NC_068997.1:41667297-41675703 GCF_001194135.2 Octopus bimaculoides
TGTGTGTGTGTGTGTGTGTGTGTGTGTGTGTGTGTGTGTGTGTGTGTGTGTGTGTGTGTGTGTGTGTGTGTGTTTAATCAGGGGCATCAAGGAAAAACACTATGACACATTGTGCAGATGGATATTATCAATAATGCACAACCGTTATCGACCACACACGAACATCTATAGCAAAGATTCTCAATAGTTTTGATATCGAGGTATACTAGAGATAGCAAAAAAAAGTGATACATTTCTTATTGAAAGAAAATAAAATTATTGGCATACTTCACATGGCAAGTTAAAAAGAAAAAGAAAAATATATATTAAATTTATTGCTTACTTGATTTTATTAACCATTCTTGTGTACAACTAAATTGTGAATAACATGTTTTGCAAGATGAACAAGCATAGATATGAACTATGTAAAACCTTAGATAATTTTTTTTACATCTTCCGTGCACTTTGATAATCCTTGCAGCACTTGGTTTGAGAAATTCCGATCTCTGTGGATCAACAACACATCGGAACAGTAAACACCTAAACTATCTCCGAAGCTCTGTATCTTGGGTTACGAACACCACAATATTAAATTCATGTCACAACAACTGTGAAGTCAACTATCTCACTATGAACTAACAAGAGAGCCTCTATATGGTCCTTCAACACACTAGAAATAGCAACCAAATTCTCCCTCAGATTACACATTGTTATTTGTTGTTGTTGTTTATTTCTAAAAAAAAAAAGGACCCACTGGTTGTATAGTGTAGTCTAGATTACACTGTCTAAATATATGTCGTGATGATCATGGTTGGAATACTTTCGACCAGAAGTTTGTTTAACCTGAGCTGGCTTGAGGTTAAACCACCTCACTGAACCAATACTGTCTTTAATACATTTTCAACCATTTACTTCCACTTTGTTTATCATCTGTGATGACATGAAGCAAAGGTTTCAATGTCCAGTGTGACCACTAACATAAGTTGCAATCCTCTGAACGAAAGAAGGCTGAGCGAAAGAAATTGATGCAGTATCATCAAGAAACTCACTGCCCTTTCTAGAAGCAACCACGAGATGAAGGATGCGTGAGAACGGGGGGAGATGGAGCCATAAGCTGTAAGAAAGAAGTCAACCAGTTGAGAGATACATGAACAGAGTTAAACAGCTAAAGCAACAAAATTTCAACAATACACTAACCACCACCATTCTGATACTACTCTCATTATCGTCTTCGTTAACAGTATTTTGTTTTAATTACTAATGATGGTAATGAGATCTGTGAGGCTCTTTGTCTGCTGCTTTTTAGCCCAGGTTTATGGCATTCATCTGATGAGGGATATAACTGTACATGGACAAGACGTTAGCATTCCTATGTGATATGAAACTATTCTCGACTGCAAGTTAAACTGTGGCAACGGCAATTTCTGAGTTCCTTCCCGAAGAGAACAGAAAATAGATTTGACTTTGCGATCTGAGAACTATTAACCCAATTGCTCATCCATACAACCATCTCATCACCACGTTAATGATACACGTAGCTTAAACAATAGAGCTACAACATCAACAACAACAGCAGCAGCAACAACGAGAAATCTAGTGTTATACCACAGCAAAAGATCAACGGTCACACAGTAATAAAATCAAAAATAACAGTATCAACGCTACCATCTTAAGAACGGTAACATTTAAAACCGAAAAAAAAAAGCGTCGACATAACTATAGCAACAATCACAACAATGTCAACAACGGAAGTGACGCTGACAATAATAGTAACTGCACCCCCCCACCACCACCACCACCACAAAAAAGACGACAGTCTTTTGGTCTGTATCTCTTTTAGTCATGTTGTCTTTTCTCTGTATCCCACTTTCTCGCTCTCGTCTCTTTCTTTCTCACATATACGCAGCGGATTTGAAGGAGAATTTGGTTGTTATTTCTAGCGTGCTGAGGAACCATATAGAGGCTCTCTTGTTAGTTCATAGTGAGATAGCTGACTTCACAGTTGTGATACGAATGTAATATTGTAGTGTTTGTCTATATCGAACCCAAGATATAGAGATTCTGAAATGGTTTAGTTGTTTACTGTTCCGAAGTGTTCTTGATCCACAGAGATCAGTATTACTCAAACGAAATGCTGCAAGGATTATCTAGGTGCTTGGCAGATTTTTTAAAATATTCTCTAAGGTTTTAGATAGTTCATACCTATACTTGTTCATCTTGCAAAACATGCTATTCACAATTTAGTTGTACAACAAGAATGGTTGAGAAAATCAAGTAAGCAATAAACTTAATATATACTTTTCTTTTTCTTTTTAACTTAACATAAGAAATGTTTCACTTTCTTTTCCTTTTTTATGTCTAGTATACCTCGATATCAAAACTATTGAGAACCTTTGCTATAGATGTTCGTGTGTAGCCGATAACGGTAGTACATTATTGATGATATCCATCTGCACAATGTCATAGTGTTTTTCGATTTATCTTGAAGCACCAGTTTAATCTGTGGACGCGTATGGCTTAACGTATTCCAAACTCCCTAACGTTTACCTCGAAACTATCCACAAACAACAGAACTATTCCCGCCTTGCTAATTCTGAGCAGACAACAATATTTCACAGAGGGAAACGGTAATTGTTTATGTAGAATATACTATTCTTGGTTAATGACAATATCAATCAAAGAACTCTGCGAAGAAGTCACTTAAAATCTACAATAAAGGTAAAGTATCTTATTAAATTTATTGAGAAATATTCAGCAAAACCATATTGACTTATTTCTTGAAAGAATTCCATTTAACATTTTGTTTAGAGCCCCGTGATTCAGGCTTGATGATATATCATCAACTAACGTACTCTTCGCGAAGAAGCCTCATAGCACATATGCAACAACTAGGATGAGAGGACTTCTCATCCTTTTATTCCTAACAGCACAATGCAGGGATAGGAAAGATACATGTATAAGGATGGAACATGTTGGATTGGTTGTCATTTAGGAATTGCATGATGTAACAAGTCAGATTCATCGCAAAAATGGGGCGAAGTTATTTTCCCTTTGTTTATGATAAGTAGTCGGGTGCTTCTGGAAAGGAACATATTTGTACTATACAGTGTTTAATCTTACAATGACCACTACAATACTCTCTTTTCTATAAACAATCATTAGCATGAGAAAAATGAAGGTAAAAAGATGCATTGCAGGATAGTGAGAAAAAAAAAGGAGAGAAAAAAAAGGAACAGTGCGTGATAGAAAGGAAACATCATAAGTGTAAAATTTGAAAAATAAAATTGCCAAGAGTGAGTATAAAAAGAAGAGAGGACAAGTAAGTGACAATGAAGATAAGGTTGTAGAGAATAGTAGGGGACTGTAGAATTAATTTAAAAAATACCTAAAATTTAAAAAGAAAAAAGAATAAGATCGTAAAAAATAAAGGAAGGAGAAAGATAGAAAAAAGTTCGCGAAAGAGAGTGAAAAAGATTGAAAAACACGGCTAAAAAACAGAAATGCAGAAAAAAATCTGGAAAAAAAATATGACCGAATGTGATGGTAGGATTTTAAGTTTAATCATAACCGTAATTATGATCATACATCTAAAACATTATATCCCTGGGGTCTGTGCGCAAAACATGTGGTTACTAGAGAAGGGACAGGAAATCATGAAGCATAAGTTATTCGAATATCAGGGTTCATTTGCCTCAAAACTGAAAGATTTTGAGCAGAGAACTGACGCGGCCTACCGGCACGGAAATTGCGGGGGAAGGGTGACGTCACCTCCCACCCAAAGGATTTTGCCCTCGCAGAATTAGTTTGTGGTGGGAAAAATAAAGACGGATAGTTTTTGAACGCTCCTCGTACGTACGAAAAGGATATAAAGAATATATAAATTTATTTTAATGTATTTACTCTAAATTATTTTCTACATATCATCCCATCATTCAGCTTTTGATATTTTCATATGTTTATACATTATCACTGAGAAAGTTTACAAAAGGCTAAATGAACACTTTTCATCAAGAAATATTTTCGCTATATCTACAAAACATTCATATCTATCACAGATATTATATACGCATATGTGTGTATAAGTATGTGTTTTGTGTGTACATGTGCGTATGTATATATCTGGTTATATACATACTCACATACATGTATGTATGTGTATATACATGTGTGTGCGTGTGTGTGTATATACATGTATGTATATATATATATAATCTATAAGTAGGTAAGTATGTATCTATACATACACACACATGCATACATATACTCACATATACACACACAAGCACACACACGCACATGCACGCGCATACGCACACATACACATACGTACACACATACACACACACACACACACACACACACACACATACACATAAGCTCTTTCAGCCTGGTTACAATCAAAATATCGTGTTTGAGTTTAGTGGTGGTACTACTACTACTACTACTACTACTACTACTACTACTACTACTACTACTACTACTACTACTACTACCCCCACCACCAAGCCATCTTCATTCAACCCTAAACTACATTTCATCAACGCCAGTAGTTTCAGATCGTTAGGTCAGTTACAGTATGCTGCTTCCTATAAGATTTTTATCAACCATCAAACCCTCCGTGAGCCATTGTGTCGATGATAATTTAGTTATTTAGTAAAAGCGCTGGTTTCTAAGAACTCCCCGGGGGGACCGAAACTGCTGATGTAATTGGTGTTCAAATATAATTTCCAGTGTTGGAAAAAATTCAACTAATGAATACTCAAAATAAATAGCCGTCAGAGCATCAGAAATAGCGTCACATAAACAGATTTACTGGTGCATTATGCTGCACATTAAGTCATTTCTGCAGCTGACGAACAAAACTATGTATATTTATATATTTATTTATTTATTTATTTGATAGAAAAACATTACAGAAAAAAATCTATTGTTCATTTTTAAATAGACATTTATGGCACGAAAGACCGATAAAACAAACAGTTTTATCGTCTTCTTTTGTTACTTCAAAGTTACTGTTGTTTAACAGAGCGATCATTGTTCATTTGTTCTCGCTACTTTGAGGGAATTACATCATCAGGATTGCTGAAAAAGCAGTGACAGCAGAATAATTGCGACAGAAATAAGGATTGAAGTCCCCTTCACTACGAAGTAGCCCCTGTAATCTGGTGCTTAGTGGATTTGGTTTTGTAATGCATAACAGATGAAAGATAAAAACCTGCTGAGACAAGACGTCAGTCAACTGCAGATATTTTCCAAAAAATGTACTATACAGGGTGTCCACAAGGTCTGGGTACATGGAGTAAATAAATTCATAACATAAGCAATTAAATATACGAAATAATAATTTCTTAAAGTATGTGATAAACCCCATGTACCCAGACTTTGTGGACACCCTGTATAATGCCAGGCTTTCAAGAAGTAGAAAAATACCTACAAGTTATTTTAACTTGCAATATAGGAGTTGGTTGCGAGCTGGCAGACTCATTAGCACGCCTCTTTTTTTTTATGTTCTGAGTTCAAAATCCGTCGAGTTCGATTTTACTTTTCATCCTTTCGGGATCGATAAAATAAGTGTAACTTGAGAAGTAGGATCGATATAATTGAATTACCCCCTCCTCTTAAATTTCTGGCCTTGTTCCAAAATTTAAAATAAGAATTGGTTAATTCCGCTGAGACCGACTTTGCCATTCGTCCTTTCAGGGTCGATAAAATAAGTACCAGTTGAGCATTGGGACCGATGTAATCGACTATCCCCCCTCCCCTTAAATTGCTGGCCTTATGCCAAAATTTGAAATCAATATAAAAATTGATTAATTCCACGAGATTGACTTCGCCTTTCATCCTTTCACGGTCGATAAAATAAGTACCAGTTGAGCACTGGGTCGATATAATCGACTTAGCCCCTTCCCCAAAATCACTGGCCTTGTACCAAAATTTGAAACCAATATAAGAGTTCATTTTCGAATCCTATATTCCGTCAGCCAAAGAACCTTTATTAATGCAATGTTACTCCAATGTTACTTCCACAGTATCTCCCTAACCGAGTTTAATGAAATATCGCTAGCATGGTGGCTTAAATTTAGCGCAGCAATCTAAAGGAACACTCGTCTATGATATAGTGCCCCTGTCATTGCCTAAAATAAATAGATTTGCCCTCTCATGATACCTAAATAATTAGCAATCTGGCAGAGTTGTTATAGCGGTGGACAGAATTTACTGCAATATTTGCACCGGTTCTATGAGCTCTCAGTTAAAATTCCACTGCTCGCTGAAGTCAGCTTTGCTTTTCATTCCTTCGTGATCAATAAAGTCCCATTCAAGTGGTGGGGGTCGATTATTTCTCATTCTCTCTCTGTCTCCCACTTCCTCTTTTTCTCCTTCTCTTCCTCTCTCTTTCTTTTCTCTCCCTCTCTCTTTTTCTCACTGTCACAGAATATCGTGGTATAAATATGTGTGTGTGTGTGTGTGTGTCCGCGTTTGTCTCCCCCACCATCGCTAGACAACTGATGCTGGTGTGTTTACGTCCCCGTAACGTAGCGGTTCGGCAAAAGAGTTACTCTAGAATAAGTACCAGGCTTACAATGTATAAGTCCTGGGGTCGATTTCTTCGACTAAAACCCTTAAGAAGGCGATGCTCCAGCATGACCGCAGTCGAATGACTGAAACAAGTAAAAGAATAAAAGACTATGTTGACACAGCCCCCCCCCCTTCTATTTACTGCAAGTCGACAGACTCCCATCGTTGCTTTATATTTGCTATATATCGGACTCTCATCGCGGGGTGAGTCTCGGAGTCCATAGCTTCTCTAAAGATACCATCAAGTCTAACATCACAAATTATATTCTTTTATATACCCAAGGGCTTATTTTTTTTAGGCTTAGTACTTATTCTATCGGAACCTTTTGCCGAACCGCTAGGCTACGGGGATGTAAACACGCCAACACTGGTTGTCAAGCAGTGATGGAGGAACGAGCACAGACATAAAGATACACACACACACAATCACACACATATATGTATACACACACTCACACACACACACGACGGACTTCTCTCAGTTTCCGTCTACCAAATTCACCCACAAAGCTTTGGCCGGCCCGAGGCTATAGTAGAAGACACTTGCCCAAGGTGCCACGCAGTTGAACTGAACCCGGAACTATATGGTTGGGAAGCAAGCTTCTAACCACACAACTACCAACACTGTAAATTTAATGTAAATAGCTAAAAATATTAGAGATGATTGTTGATGTTGTTGTTGTTGCTGCTGTTGTTTAGCTCCAAGTAAATCCTGATCGAGCAGGCTCATCATCAAGGATGTTCCAGCTATGATTTTTTTTTTATTCAGCATTTTCCTTCTCTTTTAAAACGTTAGTGTGTGAGCTGGAAAATATCTTGCTGCTATTTCTTGCAGGTCAAGTGAGCACGAAGAAGCTTCTACGTTGGCTTATCGCTAGTTATTGGTGTTTAGTCTCTGGTCAGTCCTAATCCGGAAGACTAGTGACCAAAGACGTTCCAACCATGACATAATTGGTTTTTTACCTTGTTTAGTATATCTAGGAAACTCAGCATTAAACCGTATTTTTTTTTTTAAATCGTTATGGTATTATCTGAGGGACGTTTTTCTACTATTTCTGATAGACCAAGCAATCACGTCGTGTTTCCTTCGCTGATATGATGAGAGGGAAACAGTAAAGTGAGAGTACTTTGAGCCGTGAAAGCACCCTAATCTTTTCTATGTTCCCATCTCTAAAACAAAATAGGAGCTTTAAATTAATGCAAGACATAATATCCTTTCATTCGAGAAACGTGTCGAAATGTCTGCAACCGATTCGAACGTACAATCAGTTAGCAAGATAATCAAAAACTTCAACCACTCATTATTTTCACTTCAACGTTATCAGTTAAGTGCCTCCCAGAACTAAAGCGCCTGATATCCATTTGCTTTCTCCCCTAAATATATAATTAGGGGTCATAGTATATATGATTGACTGACGATAAATATATATATATAATTATAATTAAGGGTACCGAAAACGCACCACCATGCCAGAAATAGCATTTATATATATACATGTATATATATATAAGCAATGTTAAATCTCTGAACGAGGTATTAACAGTAACTGCACGATAAAGTGAAGTATATTTGCCACTTAAATGTGGCTGACCCCGAGGGGTGGATGTTACTGTTGCTTTTAGCCCCAGGAGGACATCTCCTCCAGCTGGCTATCGACACACTTCTGTGTCCTGTCTGTATTTGCCAAGGGAGGTTATCCTTCCCATCTTGATCTACGATACGTACGTACTCGAGTTTCAGGGTTATTTCCCTTCTTCAGCGTACGACAATCGCCGACCTTCGATGCAAAAGGCATCCCTTGGCAAATATATATAAGTTTTTCCAGTGAAATTATTCACTGATATCGAAAA
>NC_068997.1:41676567-41679056 GCF_001194135.2 Octopus bimaculoides
TGTGTGTGTGTGTGTGTGTGTGTGTGTGTGTGTGTGTGTGTGTGTGTGTGTGTGTGTGTGTGTGTGTGTGTAGGATGTACGTGTAAATAAATAGCTTCGGAACGACCTGATTTCTCTAGAGACTTATTATAAATTTATTGAAGCATACTGAACTCTCAGACAAAATGGAATTGGCCATGATTAAGTGCGCAGACTTCTATAAGTACCAGCGACAAAAGTTGGAATTAAAAGCCTGTTATTAACTTCAGAACTTGGCAACGTATATCGCGTTTTGGATCAAATTTTCGTAGTGATTCTATCAAAGAAAAAGTCAATGAAATGTCTATTTAACAAGCTTTGAAGGAAAGATATTAATAGAACTCGGCCACGTGAAATGGCTACACATTAGAACTCATCATGTGTATCAATGGATTCTTGAGATTCAACTGGAAAAGCAGATAATCAAGTCGACTACTTTTGAAGAACAAACACGTCTGTTTCTATAAATTATGAAAATTTCATAATGGTATGTATTTCTTTGTCATCTTTCCAGAACATAGGAACATTCTAGATTTCCTGATAACACTTCATTGTTAATAGTTCGTCTTTGATATAATGCCTTTAAACTAAATAGTCCATTCTTTACAGTTGGCTTGTACACAGAGATAGCGTATTGTTGTCTAAACAGAGGCGATAATTGATCAGCGATACGCTAGACAATCGTATATTGCGATACACATTTTGTATTTGTGTGCGTGATGAGTGTGTGTGTGTATGTGTATGTGTGTGTGCGCGTGCGTGTATGGGAATGGTTATTCTAAAGAGGAAGGAAATCATTTCAGGCTCTTCTGAACAGATAAGTTTTCCGTGGTTAGTGTTTCGTGGGGAAACTCTGGGTAGGGAAGAAAATCTAGAGGAGTGAAAGTTCTGGGGAGTAAGGGCGAAACGACTGGGTTTTTTTTTTTGTTTCATAGTATAGAAATTAGGGGAGAATCAGCGTGGCACTGGTGTGTCACAAAGTTGTACTACTGTGTTACAAATACAATCCATCGATGCGCTTCCACACAGTTTCCGTCAACTCAATTTTGCTCACAAAATTTGACCCAGTCAAAGTCTCTTGTAAATGACTCTTCCTCAGATGCCAAGAAGAGAGTTCGAGCTCGGGTCCTGTAATTATGAAGCCAACTTCTTAACCATTCGGCCAGGCTGCACCCGCGATGATTGGATGAGAGACGTAAGAATACGGAATAATTGGAAAATTCTACATAAGAGAAGTTTATTACTTTGTGATTCAAAATAAATATGTTGCTTCTGATTGGATCATCTGGTGATGTTGGCAACACCAAAATACTGGATGGGATAATCATTAAGTCTATTTTTCCAGGAAGGGATGTTTAGTAATAATAAAATAAAGAAAGAGGCAATGTCTTAGGGGTGGGGCTAGTAATGGTAGGACTTAGGAGTGCGTGTGTGTGTGTGCGGGGGGTGTACATGTTTGTAGGTAGGTAGGTAGGTAGGTAGGTATTTATGTACGTACTTATGTATGTATGTCCGTTTTCTCTCTTTAATTTAGAATAAATTTTGACCGCCCACTTCTTGGTAGCAAGGTTATAAAGGAAAGTACCTTGATTTAACCATCGGCCAGTAAACCTTAATAAGGTCTTGCAGGTTTTTATAGCCCCAAGTATCATGATCATTTATAGCGTTATGATTTAAGGATTTGCGTTCTCATCCCAACATCCTAAATTCATTCATATTTTGCTCCAGACGGGTCGCTATGTATCTTGTGGCTCCAATGTATGTATGTATCTGTTCGGTGAGATATGGTAAACCCACTAAGAAGAAGTACTCAAAGTATTAATACTGAGTGTGAACATATGCTATTAAAACAGAGTCCGACAAAAGGCATTTCGTTTCGGTCCAGTACACCGCAGGAACGATCCAAGAAATATTTACTCCTTATGTAACCTATTACCACAGAAAAGTGTTTAAGTTCGAGTGATGATGATGATGATGATGATGATGATGATGACGACGACGATGACGATGATGATGATAAAGATGGGACTAAATGATAAATGGCTGGAACGAATGGAGGATAGATAAGAAACGGACAGTAAAATAAACTGAAAGAATACTTAAGATAAAATGAGCAGAAATGGGAAAAAATAGTGCTTGATATGCTGGTATATAGATGATGACAATGATGATGATGATGTTGGTGGTGATGGTGGTGATGATGATGATGTTGGTGGTGATGGTGGTGGTGCTGGTAGTGAGAACACGAATAAAGAATTGATGCGTGGTTCCCGATATATGTGATAAAAGATAATGATGATTGTAAAGTGGTAACCAGTCCCTAGGGACAATCATAGCGTTTAAGTGGACGGAGTCTTAATCCACAACAGTAACCAAGTAGACATTCGAAACGCGTGTATGCTTGCACACACACACACACACACACACACACTCACACACGGAAAACATGCATATATGTATATATATATATA
>NC_068997.1:41679659-41683229 GCF_001194135.2 Octopus bimaculoides
ATATTTATAATATATATATTTATAATATATATATTCATATATATATATATATATAATAGATAATATATATGTATGTATACACGCGCACAGACACACACATATATATATAACAGCCATGTATATATACGTACACGTGTGTGGGCGATGAATGTATGTATTTGCATGTACGTTCGTACGCGTTTGATCGTTTCCGTATTTGGTTACAACAGAGAAACAAGGAACCGTCCACTTAACTATACAATTGTCTCTAGGGACTGGTCATCGTTTTACCATCCTCATCATCACCATCACCATCACCATCATCACCGTCGTCGTCATCATCATCATCATCATTATCTATATACCTGCTATTTCAGTTTCTGCTCATCCAGTTTCCTTTTATTTATTTTAATCTTATATTCATATCTTTTTTCTTTTTTTCTTTTTTTTTGTGTGTGTATATTTTTATCCATCTTTCAATCTCCCTATTTCTCTTTCTTTCTCTCTTATTTCATCTCTCTATCTTCTGGTTCTTATTTTTTTTTAATTCGATCTTTGCCCTAATTCCATCACCTCCACCACCACCATCATCATCATCATCATCATCATCATTGTCATCATCATCACCATCACCACCACCATCATCCCTATAATCATCATCGTCATCATCCTCATCACCACCACCACCACCACTACTATCACCATCATCATCATCATCACCATCACCATCATTATCACCATCATCATCATCACCAACATTACTGATATTAATACACGTTATTTTTTTTATCTTTTACTGGTTTCAGTCATTGGATTGCAGCCAAACTGGGGCACTGCTTTGAGGGCATTAAACCGCCAATCGACTCCAGAACTTTTTTTTACGTCCGATACTTATTCTGTCGATCTCTTTTGTTGAACCACTGGGTTGCTGTGACGTAAACAAACCAATAACTGTTGTGAAGTGCGTGTGGGACAAGCACCAACACAAAGACATGCACACACATGTATATATGTTTGTGTGTATATATGCGACAGGATTCGACACGGTTTCCGTCTATCACTCAGAAGGCATTGGTCGACCTGGGGCTATTGTAGAAGACACTTGCCTCAGATGCAGCGCAATAGGGTTGATCCTGAAAGCTTCTGGTTGCAAAGCGAGCTCCTTACCCACACAACAATACCCCAATTAATCGCTGACATGTTTCACGTGTGAAACAAAATGCTTTTTGTTGGCCTCACTTGTCTTTAAAAACACTCACATATAGACACACGCATACACTCATGCATAGGCATACACACATACACACACATGCACACATACACACGTACTCATAAACATATACAATCGCACAGACATATAACCACACATTCACATATACATACACAGACATACCCACACCACACACATCCACATAGGCATACATTTACACACATACACATGCACACACACAAACTCATACATACACACATAGAAACATACACACATACACATACACACATACACACAGGCATATAGCCACACACTCAGACATACACAGACATTTACACACACAGACATACACAGACCTCACACATTCACACAGGCATTTATACATGCATATACACACAGACATCTACACATACACACATTCATACATTCACACACACATTCATACACAGGCATATACACACATACCCACATACACACAGGCATATAGCCACATACATATTTAGACACAGACATACACAGACCTCACACATCCACACAGGCATTTATACATGCATATACACACACAGACATACACGCATGCACACATTTCTATACACATACTCATACACACACATACTAACACACACACACACACACACACACATACACACACACATACATACATCTATATGCACTATTACTCCTTTCTAATTATGTGCAAGATTGCATTTTGCTATATTTAAATTTGTTTGAGTGGTAGCAATTATTTTGTATTACAGTTCCAGAAGAATCAATGTTTTGATTCAGCTATCCTCATCATCATCATCACCATCATCATCATCATCATCATCATCATCATCATCATCATCATCTGCAACCACCAACTCTCGGAGTACGAATAGCTCATCCAAGAATACTTCTCCACCTTCTTCGATCTTCTGCTGAATCTTCAAACCTATTATTTCCCATAATGCTATCCAAATATTTTCTTGGTCTTCCTCGAGGTTTTTTTCTCCCAAATGTTTTTTCGAGCGTAGTTCGGGAAAAAGACACCGGCAAGTCATTACTTAGCAGTTCGGCACAATAGACCGATAGAATAAGTACTATAAGTACCATTAGTACTATAAGTAATTACTACAATCGATTTATTTGACTAAACTCTTCAAGGCGGTGCCCTAGCATCTAAAGACTGAGACATGTCCAAAAAGATGACATGTCCGAAGCATTTACGTTTTTATTTGTCTAGCAAAAGACTGCGGCATGAATTGGTGACACTGTGTGACACAATTTTTGTCCTTGGATAGCAACTGTTATTTCTTATTTGCTTATCCTTAGAAAATATGAAAACTGGTTATTTTCTTCATATCTTACTTTTGTTACATTTATTCAAACTCCAAAAAATCCCTCTCAACACATGGCTATGATTCTCCCCTACTACTACTGCTCATGATCAGAGATGCACATATTGTCAGCCACTTAGGGACATGCTCGAGTGATTAAGATCAAGCAACTGACCAGCAAATTTGTGGTATTGAGCAGAATATTTGTTATAAAAATATTTCTGCTTCAGCAACTCAGCACTGAACTTGTGTGAAATGTAATGGAAAAATAGGTCAGTTTCAAAACATTGATCTCCAGGTCACAAAAGCAAAGTTTGAAGGGAATAGTAGTCACTTCCTTCGATTTCTAGACAGAAGCAAATAGGAAATAACACTTAGTGACCAAAGACAAAGAAATTAAAATTAAAATTTTGTAACACTGTAATCCAAATATCATTTTTTTTTCAACTAACTAAATCTATAACAATACACATTATAACACACAAAAAGAGTCTCATGATTTTTCTTTTCTTGGAAACAATCACATTATAGGCCCGACAATGAGAAGCTTCCTCACAGCTTCAGATCTTCCGTGTGTCTGTGTCTGTTACATTTTATAAGTCACTCAGAGAAGGAAGGGCAGGATCTGTGACTCATTGGTGAGGTTGAATGTGACCGATGCCCAACTTGAACATCTGCAGGGTAACTCCTGCAAATAGAACTGTACGTGGATACGGAACCATGTTATTTGATCTAGTCTAAAAGTACTCAGTCTCTAAATGTTGTTGTTCTTTACCTATATTTTGGACCTGACTGAGCAAACTCATAATGAAAAGCTTTCCAATAATGACCATCCTTTTTTTTTTTTACTTTTGTATTTCTAAAGATATCATGTATCTAATACTATATTATCCAGTGTAGTCTTAGATATCCTTCTTAAGCTGGTAGGATATGATTTAAAGAGAATTTAGCAACTATTTTTAGCAGATCATATAAAGATACCCTTGTTGGTTCATCCAGATGGAAATGTTAAACTGAGTGGCGTGTTAGATCTAGAGTCCATTAGTTTGGAAAGTGTTTGTT
>NC_068997.1:41683424-41689834 GCF_001194135.2 Octopus bimaculoides
TATAAGTAAATATTATTTTTAAAAATCTATTTTAAAAAATTGTGAGTTTGAAAAAAATTATTGCTCTTATATTTTAACAGCAGAATCTTATATTGACTCCATGAGTCATATGGACCCCAGTTGAGAACCATTGTTTGGCAGAATAATATTATTTTTATAAAACTCTATGCTGAAATGTCTCTTCGGTAAAAACTCATTTCTATGAAAATTCGCTTCGATAAAAAGAAGTTTCAATAAAGGTCGCAGCACCATTGTAATGTTCATGTCCGCCCCCACTCAATCACAACATACTGAAACTAACTTTTCATTCTATTGTCCATGTCTTCTCACCAGCCAGGACTTAAGATATCTTATTACATTTCAAGATGTTTATATTAAGGATGACACCAAATCACTCTATTATAATTCGTTTTCCTATATTTCTGATTTCATATAATAAAACAGGGATTTATTCTTAATTATCTTGAGAAATATATAATTTTGTTTTGATATTTATTCTTCGTAGCAAAATTATATGATTTTATTATCATTTCACTGATTTCAGACTTTGGTCAATGTTAAAACCGTTTATATCCATCTAGTTTAAGTAGACAGATACTTATTTAATCTGCCGCGGATGGATGAAATCTATAGTCTTCTTCATTCCTATCCTTCCTCATCGCTAGAATTTTTAAGTGTTTAGAAGTTTTCTTTAATACATTTCAGACTTCTACTTACTTGCGTAGCAACATCATTTGTGAGGATTTTCCTGCTAAGCGATTTATTTACGTTGGTGTCTATTACAGTGAGTGTTATTTAAGTGCTCACTACGCAACATCTAACTTGAACATTGATGTTATTCTCAACCTGTCTATATAGTAAGAGATCGATTAATTTATGTACTTTCTAATCTGATATTGTTTCCAGGATTATAGAGAAAAACTTAAATATTTCTGCACTTGTATCAATGTGCAACGTGCCATTATTATGAAACTTCCGTTACATTCAACGATTTTCGAGATTTGACGATGAATATATTATACTGAGAAACCAATATAGAAGATTTGATGCGTAAACTTTAACTAAATAATTCCAGCGACTATAGAATTAATTTTATTCGACCACTCAATTTTTGCTTTTCTCTGATAAAAGTTAAACATCAAAAGCACAAAGCACGATTTATGGAATCAAAGCCCACGTTCTTTTTGATCGAAAGAGTGTTTGTATTGAAAATCGATATACTTACTATGATGTTCACCTTAAAACTTAACCAACGACGATAATTCCTTTTATCGAGGATTACAGAGTTAAAAGAATATTTCCCGAGATTTCGAGGCATATAAACCTGCTTCATCTCAAATTGAAAAGGAGATTCAGCTACTTCTGAAGGATTCTAGATTCAAAGCAACTCTGATAGATCTTCCACTGCCTGTTTTTGCTAAATGTCTGGCTTGACATCATCTCAAAACAAAATTAATTAAAACAAAATTAATACCTCTCATTAAGATATAATACCAGTATCTTTTTTTATTATTATTGATTCGAAACCATTCTTTAGTTGAAATTATTCAACATGAAGCTTTAAGGAGAGATACATACAAGTATGCTCCATTCGGTGCATAATTTTGCCTTGAAGTACAGCAGTCAAACTGCATGAACGCTATGAATAAAAACACAGCACTTGTCATTTCGCCTTGTCAGTGTGAAGTGATATTTAGCATAATACAAGCATATGAATAGGAGCAAAAGATAGATATCTAACCCTTTCATAGTAATTGCACTAAATCCTATTAAAATGTGCATTTTATTTCTGCAAAATATCTGAATTATAAACTTAATTTCCGTCAATCAACTCAATATTTGTGACGTTGCTATCGCGAAAAATTTCTTGTATTCATAGATTTTCGCCTGAATCAGACAAATATTTGTTCATACTTCAACTACTTCCAACATTGGATTATATTTTTATTGAGAGCCAGTGAATCAAAGATCAATAACCTACTACATGTTCAGAGCATTATCTTATCTTCAATCTATCTTATATTCGTTAAGCGCAGTTGTGAAAATGCCAACAATTGCTTTGTCAAACTTTACTGGATGCCAATAAATCAGATGATCATATTTAAAACATCATCGATGACTAAGAAATACTTCTGTGATATTGCCCCAGTTTCTCACCTTCTTCGTGTAAAATATTTATCAGCACTGACCCTCGACATTAAATCATTTTTCAACAATGGACGTATTACCTGGCAAGTCATTATGATTGATCTTCTCCGAATATCTAATTCAATTGACGTATTCAAACATCAAACGAGACATTTGTAATTCGATGATTTCTTTTCCATTTTTCTCCAGAATCTCTTTCAGCCGTAATTCTTTGATATAAGTTGAACAATAATTCCATACTTTTATTATGGTTCTTTACTATCTCTGTCTCTAACTTAAAGTAATTATGGCATTCTGTAAACATCATTAATCATTTATTAATTATGTCATTACTGTCCAAACTATTATAAAATAATTTGCCAAGATTATCTGCTATTCAGTAACTTCTAGTCTATGGTATGAGTAACTGGTTATATCCTCCCCTGTTCATTTATATGAATTTATCTTTCTATCTCTCTCTCTCTCTCTCTCTCTCTCTCTCTCTCTCTCTCTCTCTCTCTCTCTCTCTCTCTCTCTCTCTCTCTCTCTGTTTCAGTGTCTCACAAATTGTAGAGATCTGTAATAATAATAATAATAATAATAATAATAATAATAATAATAATAATAATCAAGACCTGATGCAGTACCAGGCAGTGGCTTGCATGGCTTCTGATCTTAATTGATTGGAAGTGTTATCATGTACATTGTTTTGTCTTGGTATAAAAGATGGGTTACAGTAAATATTCTGCTCAATACCACAGATTTACTTGTCAGTTGCTTGACCTTAACCAGTTGAGCATGTCCCTTGGTGGATGACAATATGTGCATCTCTGATCTCAAGCAGAAGTAGTGGGAGAGCATCATAGCCATGTGTTGAGGGGAATTCTTTAGGGTTTGGAAACATGGGTGTTTCGTTCAACATTCTTAAACAAACCTTATTCAGGGACCTTTTGAGGGGCATTGTCTACTCGACCTGAAGAAAATTCCAACCGGGTCTCGCCTGCAAGGTCATGCGCTGTCTATCTTGATATGAATTCACCATGTCAGAACGGAAAGAAACAAATTGAGGAGCGGTGGAGCCTGAAACCCTTGCATAGAGAATATATTCTTCGAATCAAAATGCTGATATAGACCAAGTAACAACCCATCAGTAGCTGAAAAGATCAGGACTGAAAGCAGAGACTGAAGGTTTCATACTGGCGGCACAAGATCAAAGCTGGCTTACCAGAAATTACCAGGCGAACACAAATATATCAATAGATAGAGTTTTTCTAAGGATGTGGGCAGTACTTGTCAACACAATCTTTTGGATTTCTCTGAGATCTTATCTCGATGTTTCTGACATCGCTTTTTTTTTTATCATACCTAGGGCACCTACAAAAATAGGAATAGTTCTCTCTCTTTAAGATGCCACATCTTTTGCACTTCAATTTCCAGGTCATTATATTTACTTAGTTTGTCAAATTCCTTTACATATGTATTTATATCAGTGGGAACACTTATATCTATTAGTACAAGTATTTTCTTCCCTGTCTTTAATAATTATGTCTGGTCGATTAGCCTGAATCGTTCTGTCAGTGTTGACTGGAGTATCCCAGAGGATAGGGACATTTTTACTTTCAACGACTGTCTCAGGATGACGTTCATGCTAGTACGTAGGTGTTTACATATTTTCTAATGTAAATACTGTCCTACCCTATCGTGGCGATTTTTGTATTCGTTTAGAGTCAGCACAGGACATCCTGAGACGAGACGGTCTGTTGTTTCGTCAAATGTGTCGCAGAATCTGCATTTAAGTTCAGAACCGTTTTGAAGAACGTTAGTCTGGTAGTTTTTTAGGGGGGGTTTGTGTGAGCTTTGAACTTGTCCCGCCAATACGAAACCTTCTGTCTCTGCTTTCAGTCCTGAGCTTCTCAGCCACTGATGGGTTGTTGCTTGATCTAGATCAGTATTTCGACTTCGAAGCATATACTGACCATGCAGAGGTTTCTGGCTCCATCGCTCCTCAATTTGTTTCTGTCCATTCATTATTGCAGTTTGCTTGATCCATTTTGCTTGTTTTGTAATAGTGGTTTCAGGTTCTTCAAATATTTCAGGGTTAATGCCAAGTTCCCTTGCGAATTTGCAAGCTTTCTTGACAATAGAATGTAATTTTTTGTTGCTTTCGTGTTTGCACACAAGTCGCAGCGTCCAGTCCTTTGTACTAGATAAGTACCTGTTCATTGCTATAGTGGGGGTCTTATAGCATAGTTCTACCTGCATCATTCCTCTTCCTCCATTACCTCTAGATAGGTAGAGACGATCAACATCTACTTTTGGGTGGCGCATGTTTTTAGAAGTTAGTAGTTTTCTTGTCTTCCAGTCCAGGTGCTGGAGAGTAATGGGGAGAGGGAGTCACCTTGAAAGATGCCTCGTTTGATATTGATGTTGTTAGTTTGGCTCATCCCATTACTATGGTTTAGAAGGAGACGTTTGTTCCACTTGGCCATGCTACTCTGTAAGAATTTGGAGATGACAGGAGAGATCTTGTATATCTCAGAGGCCTTGAGTATCCAATTATGTGGAACACTATCGAACGCTTTCCTGTAGTCTGTCCATGCCATACTTGGTATTTTCTGTTTGCTCGGCAATTCTCTACAATCATTTTGCTTATGAGTAATTGATCTTTGCACCCATAAGAATTCCTTTTTGCAGCCTTTTTGGGCTGGTGGAAAGATAGATCTCTGTTCATGGACAGCGTATATTCTGTCAGTTAAAATGGATGTAAGGATCTTTGGATTTTTTGCGTCTTCCGTTTTTGATAGAAGATATGCTGTTCCTTCGGTCATCCAGGCAGGTATTTGCTCTGGGTTCTGGATGACACCAGTCAGAGATGCATCGAAATTTCGGTGTACTTCTGTCAGACAATTCAGCCAGAAGTTAGGAATTCGCTCCAGTCCTGAGGTTTTCCAAGATACTATGAGAGAATTCAGCAAGACTGAGTCTACTGACATCATCAATAGAGAACCACTGGCAAATTTCTCAAGCAGCATAAAAAAAACAATATATATAATGCTCTTAGACAGATTTTAAGTAATACGGGAACACATCTTAGCTCTTCTACTCCTATTGCCTCCCATTTCTGCTCTTCAGCTTCATCCAGTCTCACTTTCTCACGCTTTGTCCAGTGAGCTTCAGCATTATATTCTTTTTTGTTGTTCCTTATCTTCTTGCAGAACTCTTCCTTTTCCTCAGTCTTAGGTGGCTCCTTTACTTCTTTCTTAGTTTTGCCAATTTCCTTATAAAATTTCTTTACATCCATCTTGAATATCTTGTTTTGTCAATAAAATTTGATTCGTTTGTCAAACCTTCTGAGCCATTAGGCTTTCAGTTGTATTCGTTGTTTCAATTGTTTCTTAGTCGCAGAGAGGTTTATATAATCTTTGATTTTATATCTTTGCTTGATTTTTCTAGCTCGTTTCGTTAACATTTACTCCTCAACAAATTCATCGAGAACTGATACATCCGCCCGCAGAGATTCGATCTCTTTTTGTGTTGCTACTTTCCACTTAGGAGGTTTATTGACATGGTTGGTCCTTTTCTGTGTTGTCCTGATACCTAGTTGAGCAGTTACAACTTTAGCAATGGAATAGATGAGGTTATTTAAGGTTGTTAGGTTATTTCCCTTATTACTTAAGATCTGTCTAAGAGCAACATTATATATGTTATTTTTTATGCTGCTTGAGAACTTTGCCAGTGGTTCTCTATTGATGATGTCAGTAGACTCAGTCTTGCTGAGTTCTCTCATAATATCTTCTTTTGCTTCTATGATCTCTCACCTCAAATTCTGTGTCGTACCTATTCTGGTGTTCTTGAGGTAGGTCTACTTTCTCCTATTTTCCCACATATCTGTTCTTCGCTATTCTTTCTTCAGCTTCCTCGTTAGGGTGTACTGCTCGTATACTGGGTTTTGTGCATCTGTTACCTATTTCATCTGCATTGTTGCTGCTTTCGTTTGGTCTACCATGAGATATTTGTGTCCTAATTTGATTAATTTCAGTGTCGGTTAACCTTTTATTCTTAATGATGTCTCTACGTACATTCTTTTACTCTTTTACTCTTTTACTTGTTTCAGTCATTTGACTGCGGCCATGCTGGAGCACCGCCTTTAGTCGAGCAAATCGACCCCAGGACTTATTCTATTGGACTCTTTTGCCGAACCGCTAACTTACGGGGACGTAAACACACCAGCATCGGTTGTCAAGCGATGTTGGGGGGACAAACAGACAAACAAACTCACATAT
>NC_068997.1:41689880-41692023 GCF_001194135.2 Octopus bimaculoides
TATATATATACATATACATATATACGACGGGCTTCTTTCAGTTTCCGCCTACCAAATCCACTCACAAGGCTTTGGTCGGCCCGAGGCTATAGTAGAAGACACTTGCCCAAGGTGCCACGCAGTGGGACTGAACCCGGAACCATGTGGTTGGTAAGCGAGCTACTTACCACACAGCCACTCCTGCGCCTACTTAGTTTATTTGCATATAGTTTATTTGCATATATGTGTGTGTGTGTGTGTGTGTATGCGCGCGCGCGCGTACTTCATTGCCTACTAACTTTCTCCATGAAATGTACGTTTGTATTACGAGGTTATTGTTTGGGTTTAGTTGGGATGTACAGAAAGCTTTCAACACATCTCTATAATCCTTCCTAGTTCATTTTATGTGTTTTGCTTTAGAGTTTGTTTTTGATGGCACCCTGGATCTGGTACCTAGTAGATCGTTTTTTGTTGTTGTTTTTTTTTTCAGTTCTTGAGAGATTTTTCCAGCAGCTTACTTTTCGATCCCAGTCTGGTCCCCATTGAATAACGCGGTCCTTGTTGTCCCGGGCGATGACCGATACGGCATGAGTTTTGGTTTGTCATTAAAGCATTGGCAGTGACAGTAGGAGACGGGTCTATTTGTTCAGAGTTGACTTTTTGACCTGACACCGCTTTCTTGTTCTTCGAATGGATATGTTTATCATATTGTAGGCTGAATAGATCGAAAATCACCTCTATTTTTTTTTTTTTTTTTTAGTAGCTGTTTCCCGGCATAACAGTTTGGTTATATTTTAGACTTAGTGACTAGTTTGCTCCTTTTTATATTCGTTTGTCGGAAGTCGCTTTGTTTTTGTTTGGTACAGCGTCGTTTATGACACGTGTATTTTTCTTTTATTTTCCGTGTGTGCAGATGTGTGTCGTGTAGGCATTATTTATGTTGCTTATAAATATTAACATGTGCACATGGTTGTGTGGACAGTTGCATGTATAGGTAAGTATTCATATTACGTATTTACTGTCTAAGTGATGTTTCTTCCAGGTTTCCTAGTGCTGGTTTCAACTTCTCGCGTATGTTGCTTTGAGATATCGTGCATTTAAGAAAGATACTACAGTTTCTTTAACAATAAATCTTTCCGGCTTTTTAGTTCCTCTGCTTTAACAGAACTTTTCCCCACAGTTGTATTGCGAAATTTTCTTTCCATGGCACCGATGTTATTGGACTGAGTTTGTTTTGTGGTGAGAGCTTCTTAGTGTACGTCCATCTTCTTCTTCTTCTTACTATTATTATTATTAATATTATTATTATTCTTAATATTATTATTATTGTTGTTGTTATTATTATTATTAAGACGGCGAGCTGGCAGAATTGTTAGCACGCCAGGCGAAATGCTTAGCGGTAATTCGTCCACCTTGACGTTCTGAATTCAAATTCCGCCGAGGTCGACTTTGCCTTTCATCCTTTTGGGGTCGATAAATTAAGTATCAGTGAAACACTGGGGTCGATTTTATCGACAAGTCCCCTCCCCAAAGTTTCAGGCCTTGTGCTTTTAGTAGCAATGATTATTATTATTATTATTATTATTATTATTATTATTATTATTATTATTATTATTCTGCCGAGGTCGACTTTGCCTTTCAACCTTTCGGCGTCGATAAACTAAGTACCAGTGATTATTATTATTATTCAGTTATTCAATGTTTCTAATGATACGTGTGTGTATGTATAAGAGCGAAAACATTTCCATTATTTGAAGTTAGTCACCTTGTTCGTATTCCATTACTAAAACCAATTTCCTTTTTTACTCTTCTACAATTATCTTTATTGCCTGCATTGGGGAAAGAGAGAAGCGGAAAACCGTTCTACTACATCTTCAAACCAATGAACTGGATATAGACTATATCTTCAATATAATCCTGTTAGAATCCATTTAAAACTATAGAATTGTATTTTTTTTAAATGAAGTCAACAGAATCTAAAGCAAACGATTTTAAGATTTATTTTTAGACACAAAAACATCAGAACAAAATTAAAATTTAAAAAACGTACGATTGAGATAAAGGTTTAATCTGCACAAAAAATTCCATTGTAAGATGTACCCACCCACCCTCTCTCTCTCTCTCTCTCTCTCTCTCTCTCTCTCTCTCTCTCTCTCTCTCTCTC
>NC_068997.1:41692469-41698536 GCF_001194135.2 Octopus bimaculoides
TATATATATACACACACACACACACACATATACGACGGGTTTCTTTCAGTTTCTGTCTAACAAATCCGCTCACAATACTTTGGTCGGCCCAAGGCTACAGTAGAAGACACTTGCCCAAGGTGCCACGCAGTGAGACTGAAACCGGAACCATGTGGCTGGGAAGCAAGCTTCTTACCACAAAGCCACGCCTGCGCCTATATATGTGATTTGTTTTTGTTTTTGTTTTTTTTATAGATTGAGAAATTTTTCTCACATTGTCTCATAATGTGTCATATTGCCTTATATTGTCTCATATACTGACAACGTGAGGCAACAGCAATGACAACAAGAATGTGATGGTTCGCACTTAGCCGAGAATTATGTCAAAGTAGTTAGAGCAAGTTCATTGGCAGATATATAAGAGGTTGATGTTTAACATCTCCGTTAGCACTTTGATGCTTCCTCAGAGTCAAATTGAACCTAACTTCCGGGTCTGTCATCCCTTTAACCTAATCTATCTCGAAAACCCTACAATCAAAAGGTAGAAAAATAAAACAAAAGTATGACTGCCTGGTACATGATGAATCGATGATCGATAACGTCGGAGATAGTGACATGTTTTTAGGTTCGGTACAGCCAGAACCAGGCAGCTAGAGTTGAATCCCTACTGCTCCCAAAAATGGTTCCATACTGCGTAGATAAACTTATCTCTATCGGAAATCTGTTATAACTGAAAATTAATTAAAATGGAAAATAAGCATTATTTCATAAGTCAAGATAACGTAGCCTTGTGTTTACTTGGGGTGAGATAGTTACTTACATAGTATACATATGTATACATATATCCAATTTGTAAAGAAATAAAAAAGAACTTTCTCGAAATATCTGAATTTATTAAAAATGATTTCTTCAGATTCATAAACGTAATATTTTTTTCTGCAGAATTACATAGTTCGCAGGTTTTAGTTCAATGTGTAAACGACTTGCATGCTTCAAAAATTTTACATAGCATATTGATTACAGAACCACGTTCCTTCAATATCCAACCATAATTAATTCGATGACATTTCCCTTTCTTTCTTCAAAGGCAAATATTAAGGAAATAACGGTGTTTAAATATGCCCTCTCATATGCCGACATAATGCTTGTAGCTATTATGATTTTGAAATTTATACTGCTAAATTTAGATATCAGATTTTTCCTAAAGGTATCTAGCGTAATGACCATTACAGCCGTAGGATATGCCTTAACCACCATCTCGATACATAAAAATAGTATGGTGGGGGGAGAACTTAGTTTTTAGGCCATCTAGTATAAAAAGCTCTACAACGATGTAAACAAGAGGGCATTTGCACCAAAAACCAATATGAAAGTTTCTGTCATGGTATCTACCGCAGTAAATTTTGTTCTAACAGAACATCCGTGTTTAAGTGGGAATAAATATTACCTCCCGCTATTAATACTGCCTCTGTCGCTAATATATAATGTTTTACCCGTTATATTCTTAAACCAGTCTATTTACCATCTGCTTCAGTTATGTACTATTCCTAATTTTATTACTGATATTTCTTAATTTCTGTGTGGTGGTGGGGAGGAGGTACTAAGCCTATCACTGTCCAAACGGGAGTTATAAGTCTACCGGTGGGCTTGTTTGCAAAGTTGGGTTTCCCTATTAAAAGTTATAAAAGCTTCCCTTTTAGCTCAACATTCTGTCTCATCGCTAATTTTATTACACAATGCAAAGAGTTTGCCCTATTCATTTGTATCATTAATTTACTAGCATTCGTTTCTTTTATTGATTTATTAGAGATATTGTTATACAGCTACTTATCGTATTTATCATTCTTAACTTCATATAAGTTGATAGCCTTATCAGAAAAAATGAACTTATTTTTAGAGCTTTTAAAGTTTCTAATATCAGTTTTAAATTTAACCTTGAAAGGGTTAGAATAGTTACGGAATTTAACGCCGGCTGCTATATCTAGAAGATAAGCTTCAAATTAAGCTAAATTTGTTATTCTAGCGGGACAGGTAATTACGTGTCTTTAAGTCGTAACGTTTCGTAGCAGTAGATATCAGCTCGTCATCTAATTATAAAGCCCTCCAGCGCGCTTATTTCACCAGGTCTCCGGCTTTCTCTTGCAGGGTCTTAATACGGAGATTGGTTTCACAATTTCGCACAAGGTCAGTGATTTCGGGGGAGGAGTAAGTCGATTACATCGACTCCAGTGCTCGACTGGTACTTATTTTATCAGCCCCCGAAAGGATGAAAGGCAAAGTGGACCTCGACGAAATTTGAACACAGAACGTAAAGACCGACGAAATTTCGCTAAGCATTTTTGCCCGGCGTGCTAACGATTCCACCAGCTCGCCGCCTTGATCCTAATATAGAGATTATTAAACGATGAAGAGTAATCCATGTGGTATAAGTCTATTTTTGTATTGTTTTGGGTGAATCTTCAGAAGCAGCTTAACTTGTGTCTAACTTGCTAATCATATGCAGTGTAAGTTTTATCGTATTTGCATGGTAAATCCACAGGTTGGAGACGAAACAATGATCTGTTCATTTTGTCTTTAATCTTTTATCTTTTATCTTATACTTCTTCCAGTTACTGGACGGCGGTCATGCTAGAGCACTGCCCTGAAGAGTTTTGGTCGAACAAATTGCCTCCATTTATTATAGTATTTTAAAGTCTGGTACTTATTCCGTTTGTCACTTTTTGCTGAACCGCTAAGTAAACTAACCAGCGCTGCTTGTCCCACACACACACACTCACACACACACTCACACAAACATATATACATATGTATTATGAATGTATCTGTACACAACGAGCTTCTACTCAGTTTCTGTAAACCGAATTCACCCACAAGGCATTCGTATGTCTGGGGCAATAGTAGAAGACACTTGCCCAAGGTGCAGCAGAATCGAGCTCGAAACCATGTGGTTGCAAACGCGAGCTTCTCAACTACACTGCCGTGCCTGCGCTGTAATAGGATCACCGAAAAAGCACTCAGGTTAGCGTATGTATGTATGTATGTATGTATGTATGTGCGTATGAATGTGTATGTATGCATCTGTGTATCTATCTATGTATGTATGCATGTATATGTGTAGATTTGTATGCTTTTGTTTCGTGTGTGTTTCGTTTTACCTATGCATTCTCATGCATATAAGTTGCATGCCTAGACATGTTCATATATTCTTAAAAGAAAAACTTGTGGAAAGTTTTACAGATTCTAATAGCGCCAGTGATGGCTTGGCCCTCTTGTCTTCGAATCAGTTTTCTCCATCTCGGTTTTGAAAAGCGTAATTTTCCAAGATTCGTACTTAGACAGTATGTTACATATCCCACTGCTCCAATAATTACGGGTATAAACCTGAACTCGCATTCTGGGTAGACTAATTATAGATTTCTCAATAGATTAGTGTAGGTATTTTCTTTTTCGCTGATCTTTAGCTGGGTAACTGATTTCCGCAACTCTACACAGTTTTCCTTTTCTATCCCAAATCATTACGCCAGGTTTATTATGTTTACATTTTACTGAGGCTTTCACTGGGACATTCCACCTGCACTCCTTATTGTGAGTGGCTATGGCTTTCACCATATATGTATGCAAGTATGTATGTATGTATGTATGTATGTATGTATGTATGTATGTATGTGTGTATGTATGAATGTATGCGTGTATGTGTATGTATGTATGTGTGTTTGTGTATATATGTATGAATGTATGCGTGTATGTACGTATGTATGTGTGCATGTATGTATGTGTGTTTGTGTATGTATATATGTATGTGCGTATGCATGTATGTATGTGTGTTTGTGTGCGTATGCAAGTATATATGTGTGTGCATTATGTATGTGTGCCTTATGTATATGTGTATTATGTACAGATGTGCGTGTGTGTGACCGTGTATCATTAAAAAAGAACACGAGAAAAATATCCAATACATAGTGTAGGTCATTTTATTTTTATATTCATCTTGCAAATAAAGGTGTTTACATTACTTGACGGTTATTTGATCACTCAGGCGGCAGTCGTTAATCTGTAATGAAAAACGTGATCTTATTCAAGGCGTTGTCGACACCTCATTGTTTAATTGACTAACACAAACTACGCACGTTACAAATAAGAGTAATAATTAACCACTGAAAATAACATTTTTCTCATTCCTTGAGTTGATAGCAAAATTTTCATAGCAATTTGTTGGTGTGTTTTGTTTTATTTTGTCGTTAAATTTTCCGTGTGAGTTTCTTGATACTCGCTTTGTCATGGAAGAATATACTTTTCTTAAATAGAGAAGCAACTCCATTTAATTTGCTAACAAGAATTAACATCTCAATTGATTTTATTTGATTTTATGTGTCGGAATTTTCGCTACTCCATGTGTACGTTCTGCTATCGATAGTTGCTTGTACGTTCTGCTATCGATAGTTCGAAATTCGTTCATATAGAAATAAAATTGACCTCTTGAAACTTATATTTCTTTGCATGGATACAAGACGAAAACGTATCTTTTGTCTTGTTCAAGATACAGCTAGAGTTAAAATCAAGAGTTTTCTAACCTCATATAGTTTAATAGTGGCTACCTGCGCTGTGGTATGCGTTGCTATGTAACAATATTTTATCGTAAAGTTGCCTCTTCTGTTTTTCAGCAACCAGATATACACAAACTGAAAAAGAATAAAAGTAATAAAATGGATGTCCATAAAATCCTTATTTATTTTAACGAAACACATTAAAACTATAAAAATGAATTGAATAATAGCATGAAAGATTAGTAACACTGTTTGAGGTTTTAAGAGTTGAGTTTTCAGCCATCAGTATTCTGACACGGCTAAAATAGTTAGGTAGCATTTTGAAACACATCCTAAACCATCTGCGGTGATAACTTGCCATGAGTTTTTATCATTGTTCTGTAGAGTTACGAATCGATAAAGTCCCAATCAACGAAATTTAAAATGGCTTGATCTGGTGATCTAGCTGTTTACGGATTGTTAGTCTCATGTCCAATCAACTGCTTTGGAAATCTTTCATACAGATTATTCTAAATTATTGATATAATGACAAAGGACGCTATCTTAGTAAAATATCAGTGCTAATTATTTCATCTGCAGTTAACTGATGCTCGAAGAATTACTGAAACATGCCACAATAAACTGATCGTGTAATAGTAGCTTCAGCAAAGAACAAAGGTACACAAATCTTAAATCTTGTCGAACCCATCTAAATATTTACATTGACCTTAAATGAGTCCCTTTCCCAATGTTGGGCAAAATATTTTGGACGTTCATCTACTGAAATGAGAAAGTTGTGGGGATTTACTTTTCCACGCGTATGGAACGTTACTTCATCACTGACCTGATGTCTATTAGGTTTTCACCGAAGATGCGTTTTGCGAAATCAGCAAATGCTCAACTTATTGCAGGAAAATTTCCATCCTATGAGCCATGACTCCTCCACACTTCACCGTATTCATTCTGAGAGTCGAGAATGGAACAGTCTTCATTAAAAAAAAAATAGGGATTTTACAGACTTGCTGAAGAACTACATTCACCCGTATAGGACTTTACGGAAGTTGCAGACTTGCAGTTCCCTATAATGTGAACGAAAATAACATTTACACACCTGAAAGAATCTATTTAAAACTTATAAAGAATTTGATTTTAAAATGACATCATAGGTGTGGTTGTCTAGTAGGAAGTTTGCTTCCAAACCACATGGTTCCGGATTCAGTGCTTTCGCATGGCCCCTTGGTCTCGCGTCTTCTATTATAGCCTCGGACCGACCAAAGCCTTGTGAGTGGATTTGATAGAAACCGAAAGAAGTCTGTCGTGTGTGTGAGGGAATGTCTTTGTCTCTGTGTTTGTTTCCCCCCTCATCGCTTGATAGCAGGTGTTGGTGTGGGCACGTACCTGTAACTTAGCGGTTCGGCAAAAGATACTAATAGAATAAGTACCAAGATTTAAAAGAAATAAGTACTGGGGTCGATTCATTCGACTCAAAGATTTTCAAAGGTGTGCCCCAATATGGCCGCTCCGAATGACCCGTCCTTGTTTTTTTCCTGTCCTTTTTGGTAACG
>NC_068997.1:41699120-41708504 GCF_001194135.2 Octopus bimaculoides
ATATATATATATATATATATATATATATATATATATACATATATATATACATATATATATATATATGTGTGTGTGTGTGTGTGTGTATGTATGTATGTATGTATATATATATATGTATATATATATGCATATATGCACATGTACATACATACATACACGGTTTTCCATTCTATTTTTCTCAACCAAATTTGACCAACAAGACACCTATGGTAAGTTCCGCACAGTAGGCTCGAACTGAGAACCCCATCGTTGTGTAGCTAACTTCTTAATCTCACAGCCATGCCTTACAAGACATAAATTAAACATCTTTTCGACTTTGAGAAAGCATTTTATACATTAATTATTTTAAAGTGTCCAACGGCCGTGTTTATTCTGAAAATACTTGGGAATATTAGACCAGGAATTAATTCCTGGAGAAGCACGTTCTATGAGTTTACATCGGGTTTTTAATAATTAAAAATATTGATCCGTTCTTTACAAGAGAAAGAAACAATTTAGAAAAATCCATAAATTTTGTATTTCAAAATATTTTCTTACATATCAACAGCTTAGTGGAATATTTAATGTTGTAATTCCAGTGCACACAGCAGAAATGGTAATGGTTGCGGTAATAGCACAGGTAGTGGAAATAATGGTGAGGGGGAGACGGGAGGAGAAGAGAAAGAAGGAAGGAAAGAGGAGGAGGAACAAGAAGGGGGAGGAAAGAGAGAGAAGGAAAAAGAAGCAGAGAAGGCGAGAAGGAGGAGGATACTGACAATAATGGTGATTATGGGAATGACAATGATGGTGGTAGCGGTGGTGTTGGTGATTACAGTGGGGTTAATGATGATGATGATGATGATGCTGATGGTTGTGGTGAAGATGGTAAGAAGGTGTTAGTAGCAGTAATGTGAGGAGGTTGCGGTGGTAGTGGTGGTGGTGGGAGGATGTTTGCGATACCAAATAATGGTGTCGATGATGATGATGATGATGATGATGGTGGTGGTGGTGGTGGTGATGATGATGATGACAGTGATGGTGATGGTAGTAGTGGTGATGATGATGACGACGACGGTGATTATGAGGATGATGATGATGATTGTGGTGGTTGTGGTGGCGGTGATGACGATGATAATGATGACGACGACGATGATGACGACGATAGTGGTGGTGGTTGGTAGTGGTGGTGGTGGTGGTGGTGGTGGTGGTGGTGGTGATAATGATGATGATGATGATGATGACGTCGACGACGATGAAGACGTTACTGGAGGCGGTTGTTGTTGCTGGTGGGGGGATGAGGAGGAGGATATGACGATGATGGTGCTAGTGGTAATAGTCGTTGTGGCGCTAACGTTACTGATGGTATTATTTAGTGGTGGGAGCGATGATTACGACGACGACGACGACGAGGATGACGGTGATGTTGAGGCTGATTGGGTGTGACGGTGGTGGTGGTGGCACTAACAATGACAGATCAAAATGTCGCGGAATTAGTTGAAGATTTTTCATGTAACACTGTTCTTTACATGTCAATCAGTGAAATCCTTCAGTAATATTGTGCAGCTGGGAATATTAATTTAGCTGTCACCTGTTGATATTCACTCACGTGTCGACCCACGTGTAATTAATAAAAGTAAAAAAAAAAACAGAGCAGACTCGTTATAAATTTCTTCCTGCACCAAACAACCAGAAATTTGCTGTCATTAAACAAGGTAAGACATCTTTTCTCCAACCCCATAAAAACCTTTTGCCAATCAAGGAAGCTCGACTTTGTTGCAAATTGTTGCCAAATTTCCTTCAAATCTGCTCTATAGTCTACAAAACAAGGAACGACGGGGTCATGGGATTAGCTGGTTCGTGAAAACAAAATATCAGTGGCATTTACTTACGGTCTTTTCCTGATGTTCTGGGTTCAAATCCGATGGAAGTTAACTTTGCCTTTCATCCTTCAAAGAACAGCACCAAGCTATCTGTTCTTTTCAACTAATTCTTTCCTAGAGATTCTGGCCGTGGCAAGGAGGCAAATCTTTAGTAACAGTTCTACTGGGTACTCCATACCATTTCCTTCATATTTCTCTTGAGGCCTTCTGATATTGTCTCCAAGGTCCTAACTGGCACTATCTTCACCTTCTTCATTTTCCACTGTCGAGTCGAGCTATCTCGTATGTCTGTCTTTTCGCCTTCCTTAGTGGGTTAAGGGGACACGCAACATCAATTACGGAGCACATTTGGTCCACTTTGTCCACCACCACCAGGTCCGGCTTATTGTGCTCAAGCACTTGGTCGGTTTGGATGGGGAAATCTCACAGGATTTTGCCAATCTGCGACTCTGCCAATATCTGTGGTTTAGCTCATATCACGTCTTGCCTCTCTCAAACCCCCACTTTTCGCAGTTTCCAATGTAGCACTTCATCGTGTTGCTACAACTTGTATTGGTTTTGAGCAAGTGTAGGATATTCGTTCATGATATGGGCAATGGTCTCGCCAACTCTATTATAGATTCAGCGCAGAGGAGACACCTGCTCATTCCTAAGGTTGACCGTCCAGTTTGTGGTAAAAGCTTGGTCTTACGCTGTCACTATTGTGCTCCTAGTCTCTTTTCTCACTGTTCCCACATATGTTCTCCAGCAACTTCAGTTGTGGCTACACAGAATTGATTGCGTAGTTTTCTGTTGCACAGTGCTTCTTCGTGTCCTTCATGTATTCCTTGTTTTATTCTTTTATTTTCCTGCTTTCAATATGCTTTCGTTTCTAACTGCCGCTAATATGTTTACCTCACTTTGGGATAGGAACCTCAACCAATTCCCAAGTTCGAGATGCACACAGTCTTCCACACTTTTCATTCCCCTTCTTCCATTCGCTTTCTTCATGTATAAGGGATCATGTATAAGGGATCATGTATAAGGGATCATGTATAAGGGATCAGAGCATGCTTGTAGATGATGGGCTTCATGCATTGTTAGGAGCTTTCTTGTCTTCCTGTCCAAATCCATTAGATCATCCTCTGTCCACTTCATAATTCTAGTAGCCATACCGAACCACTGCAACTCCGCGCGAGTTTATTGCCAAAATTATGTTTCTGTCGTTCAACTTTGAATTCAATATTTTTCTCATTCGCCGCAGATACTCTTCCTTTGTTTTTCTTTACATCATTATACTTAATTCCATCTGCCCCAAGTATTCCCATGTATTTAAATCCGTATTCAGGTTCAATCGCCTTAAATATTTCACCACTTAAGATTATGTTTCAACAAGCAATTATGTAATCCTGATAGTAATATGGAGAAACGAGTGCAGATTTTATAAAGCACAAGATACTATATATGCTTTCTGTAATTTATTATTACTATGTATGTATGTATGTATGTATGTATGTATGTATGTGTGTGTGTGTGTGTGTGTATAGCCTAATTTCTGAAGATTGGTATTTAGGTAGTGTATTACATATCCCATAGTCCCAATAATTACAGGCATATACCTGAACTTAAAATCTGGATAGAGTAACTCTAGATTTCTCAATAGTTCAGCATAGGTGTTCTCTTTTTCACTGATCTTCAGCTTTATGTTACCATCCGCTGGGCAGCTAATTTCCACAACTGTGCACAGTCTCTCTTCTCTATCCCAAATCATCATATCATGTCTGTTGTACTTACATTTTACTAGGGTCTTCACTTGTACATTCCACCAGTATTCCTTTTTATTATGAGTGGATATGGCTTCTACCTATTGTGAGTTCTAATTTCGTTGTCCTCGGGATTATTCTCCAACGGATTTCGTTATGTATGTATGTGTGTGTATGTATGTATGTATGTATGTATGTATGTATGTATGTATGTATGTATGTATGTAATAATACAAATAATATGCGATACGCCATTATTCAGTTTTATTTCAAGAGTTCTTGCCAAATAGAAAAACAGTTGGTTTCTAACCCAGATCCAAGGCTTCTTCATTAGAATTTCAACATCAACTGGGTATTTTTGTATGCATGTAAGTATGTATGTATGTATGTTTATATGCAGATTTGCTTGTTTTATTTTATATATGTATTCTCATGCATATGGTTGCATGCCGAGACATGCTCATATATACTTAAATGATAAATTGCTGGCAAGTTTTACAGTTCCAGTGATGGCTTAGATCTGTAGTCTTCAAATCACTCCTTTCTGGTTTTGAGAAGCCTAATTTCTTAAGATTGGTATTTAAGCAGTGCGTTACATATCCTCGTGTCCCAATAATTACAGGTATAAGACTGAACTTTATAGATAGAGTAACTGTAGGTTCCTCAATAGTTCAGCGTAGGTATTTTCTCTTTCGCTGATCTTTAGCTTTATGTTAACATTCGCTGGACAGCTGATTTCCACAATTGTACAGTTTCTCTTCCTAATCCCCAATTACTATGTCAGGTCTACTATGTTTACATTTTTCTGAGATTTGCACTGGGACATTCCACCAGTACTCCTTTTTATTATGAGAGGTTATGGCTTCTCTCATACTGTAAGTTCTTATTTCTTTGACCTCAAGGTTATCCTGCCGAAGGATCTCATTATGCAGTGTACTAGCTACAACATTGTTTGTTTGTATGGATGGATGGATGGATGGATACTCGGCATGTATATATGTATGTATGCGTATGTGTGTATGAATGTATGCATTTGTGTATGTTTCAACCCAATATTTACATGCTATTATTTATAGCTTTATCATCTGCTTCTTGTGTGTGTCTGTGTCTGTGTCTGTGTCTGTGTGTGTGTGTGTGTTTGTGTGTGTGTGTGTGTGTGTGTGTAATCTGCCTATGAAGGACTACATTTTCTAATACGGACTTTCCTAATTTAAGACATTCGTGTATAATTCATTAGAGTTTTGGCTGCGGTTTTCAGCAGATAGATCGAATATGCGCCAGCAAGCTGTTTAACCGGATCATCTATCAATGAACAATTTTCCAATTTTCCGTCTCCCTTCGCTCTCCTTCTGCTCCCTTCGCACTTCTTTTCTCTAAACTCTCCTTGTCTCTATACACTCCTTCCTTTCCACTGACATATTTCCTATTATCTTATATAACTACGAAAAAGCAGCCTAGTTCACCAGTCGCGTTCAGCGACGTTATAAGTTTTGACTTACAGATGATGATAGAAGGTGGAAGGATATTCGGCTACATATACATATATCGGCACGTTAACATCATCATCATTATTATTGTCGATTTCAAATTTTGGCACAAAGCTAGAAATTTTGGGGGTAGGGGCTATGTCGATTACATCGAACCCAGTACACAACTGGTACTTGCTTTATCGATCCCGAAGGAATGAAAGGCAAAGTGGAACTCGGCGGAATTTGAACTCAGAATGTGAAGATGGACGAAATACCGCTAAACATTTCACCCAGCGTGCTAACGATTCTGCCATCTTACCGTCTTCATCATTATTATTATTATTATTATTATTTTGGGTTTGACTCGGGTTCTGTTTTAGTCCTGATAGGATTTATGTGGGTAGCGTGTTACTGCCTGTAACCTTAGGTACCCACAAGTTTTCAGTAGACTTTCAAGTGCTTAGAACCCTCCTGAAAATCGTTGCTGTTCCTAAGAGACAAACTTTTTGCAGGAGCTCTACAGCGTAATCTTTTCCAATCTCATTTAGCCATTTGTCTATGTTTTTGCTTACTAAGGCGGCGAGTTGGCAGAAACGTTAGCATGCCGGGCGAAATGCTTAGTGGTATTTTGTCTGCTGCTACGTTCTGAGTTCAAATTCCACTGAAGTCGACTTCGCCTTTCATCCTTTTAAGGTCGATAAATCAGCTACCAGTGAAACATAGGGATCGATGTAATCGACTAGTCTCCTACCCCAAAATTTCAGCCTTTGTGCCTATAGTAGAAAGGATTATTATTATTATTATTATTATTATTATTATTATTATTATTAAGGCGGCGAGCTGACTGAATTGTTAGCACGCCGGGCGAAATGCTTAGTGGCATTTCGTCCGTCTTTACATTCTGAGTTCAAATTCCACCGATGTCGACTTTACCTTTCATCTTTTCGGGGTTGATAAATTAAGTACCAGTTGCGTACTGAGGTCGATCTAATCGACTGGCCCCTCCCCCAAAATTTCTGGCCTTGTGCCTAGAGTAGAAAAGATTATTATTAATATATCATTATTATTATTATTATTATTATTATTATTAGATATATATAATGTCGACCAACTGATATGTGTTTTAAAATAGCATTTAAGAAAACTTTAATATGTAATTTTTTGATAATTAAACAGCCCATAGCCGAAATATTTTATTACTGGTTAAGAGCAGCTTCATTAAGTTATCCTTTGAAGTGTTGCTTAATTATATCTTATAAATGGCACCGTTTAAAAGCAAAGGCAAAATATAGGAAAACATTCACGGTAGAAAGTTCTCATAATATATTGATTTTTTACTGCTGTTTAGTAAAGTTTTTTTAAGTTGGCAATTGATATTTGATAAGAAAATCAATAAACTGGTAAGAAAATAATCGACCTGTGTTTCAAATAGAGCTTCTCACAATTGCTGTGGTTGTTGTTATAATTGTTGTTGTTGTTGTTGCTGTTGTTGTTGTTATTGCTGCTGCTGCTGCCGCTGCTGTTACTGCTGCTGCTGCTGCTATTTCTGTTGTTGGTGTCGTTGTTGCTGTTGCTGACTGATTATGTTGTCGTTGATGATGATGATGATGATAATGATGATGATGATGATGATGATGATGATGATGATGATGATGATGATGATGATGATGATGATGGTGGTGGTGGTAATGGCGGCGGTGGAGTGGTCTTATTTAACTCGAGGTTGACGTTGATCAAGAAAACTTATGATCAAATTTTTTCATTTGCATTTCTTTAAGACGTGAAGCTGTGATTTGAGGGATATTTAGTTACTATTTCTAGCAAGTGGAGGCAACGAGCGGAACTTCTAATCTGTGGATTGGTCTCCTAGGAATAGCAACCTGGCCTACGTCAAAACCGTATACTTCAGTCTTGAAAAAGAAAATATCAGTTTAGTCTGAAGTGCACAATTCCAGAAAAACAAGAGATGAGACGGCTATGGCTAGACTGCCTTTGATCATAGTCTGCACGATCAGGGCTGACTTGGAGGTTAAATACTAACAACAGATATACAGACAAGTGAACAAGGGAGCCTTATGTGGTCGCTCGACCTGCTAGAAATAAAAATCAAATCTCCCTCAAATTATACCTGAGCAGAGTCCCAGATTAGGAATCGTTAAATAAAGTGGTCTTGAACTGCGATTAGCAAAATAAAGGTTCGGTCGGCCGGTCTCGGCACCTATACCTTTGATCGTGGGCCTTTTCTCTTGAACGAAGACTCATCCAGTGATAGACACCGACGACCACGATAGTTAACGATCGTTAGCGACTCGACTCACCAACGTGTCAGGTAATGCCTGTGAGGGTGCTTGGCTGTTCCAATGCCTCGGCCTTGCCATCGCCCGTGGTAATGCCGTAAGTGTGTAGGCTCCGCTAAACCTTGTGATGTGCGATGAATTAATGCACTTCGTGTTCAACTGATCTTTCTTTTCTTTGTCTCTTCTTTCTTCCTCTTTTTCTTTTGTTTTCTTTCTTCGTACATGTGTGTGTCTCCTTCAGTTTTGAATTTGTATTTGGAAGTGGTTTTGTATCATACATGCATTATATTCATACATGTTCTATATATGATTACTAAATTCAAATCTTAATTTTCATGGAATATATATAAAATAAAAGTTTTTTTTTTCTTCCACTATAATTAAGCGCCATCTGGAAACAGAACCGACAAATGGCAATACTTTTTTAAACTGGACGATATTGTATTTTTTTTTAGCTAATTTTTTTAGCTAATTTCTGGCTAATTTAAAAATTTAATTGCTAAAGATAAGAATCTTATTGAATGAGTAAATTGAAACCAGCATCTAGGCTATACGTATACATAAGCGTGTGTGAGTGTATATGTATCTGTGTGTGTCTGTGTCTGTCTGTCTGCCTGTGTGTTTGTGCGTGTATGTGCACGATTGTATATATGTGTGAGTGCATCTTTGTATATGTGTGCGTGTGTGTGTATATATATACGAGTGTGTGTGTATGCACGTGTGCGTGAGTGTGTATGTGTGTGTGTATTGTGCAGGTGTGTGTGCGCGCGCGTATCTTTTATATTATCACTTACATGTTTCAGTCATTGGATAGCGGCCATGCAGGGGCACCGCCTCAAAGGGTTTCATTCCAATAAATCGACCCTAGTATTTATGTCTTTTTTGCTTTTGTGTTTTGAGACTCATTCTATTGTTTCCTTTCGCCGAACCGCCACATTATGGGGACCAATTACAAAACATTATCGGTTATCAAGTGGGGAAGAGGAACAAACACAGGCAGAAAGGCACACACACACACACACACACGCACGCACACACACACACACATACATATGTGTGTATGTGTATATATGACAGACTTCCATGCAGTTTTCGTCTACCAAAATCACTTACAAAGCAGTAATCGGCCCGGGCTATAGTAGAAGATACTTACCCGAGGTGCCGCGCAGTGGAGCTGAACCTGAAACTACGAAGTTGCAAAGCGAGCTTCTTAACCACACAGCCATGCTCGTACAACATTCTGAAAACACATAAATTCATCAAATGCAAAAAGCAACACAAATCGCTGAAGAGACTTCTAAAAAATGCGAAGCTTTACACAACAACCACGAAACCAATGGTTAAAAAATGTGGACGTCCAAACTGTGGAACATGCCCCAACCTGTTGGAAGCTACAATTAAAACCAACTTCCCTTGTGCTTCCGAGAATCTAATTTATGTTATAGCTTGTTCAGGTTGTGGACATAACTATACAGGACAGACAAGTAAGGCACTTGGACGGAGAACAACAATACATAAGGAACATATCCGTTTTCCACAGCACAGACAGATTCCTTTGAGTGAACACATAGAGAGTTGTGCAGGTAATATCCAACCAAACTTCATAGTTTCCCCATTCTACCAGTGCAAAGAAACAATTTCTGTACAAGAACGTTTAATTAAAGAAAATTTATATATCGAAAAATACAGAACACGCCTAAATATGAACGCATAACCAACTTTGGTCTCAGTATATATTTCACTTCATGATCACATATACATCACTAAATATTTCATTTCACTACTTTAGCTTCGAGTTCTTGTATATTTATTTACGCCCCTCCCACCACCCCCAATGAGCAATTACCTCTCCTATCCCGAATAATAGCGATCACCATAGATTTTTCTACCAGTTGATTCATTTCATTCACAAACACCCATACACAACATGAACTAAAATACGAAATTACAATAATTTTAGTATCATGATTAGCGAAAGCGAAACCGGTCGACAAACACAATACCCTTTCACTTATAA
>NC_068997.1:41709054-41713621 GCF_001194135.2 Octopus bimaculoides
GTACTTGAAGTGTAGTTTCATTCCAGTAGTAAATATCCGTGTAAAAATCCGTGTAAAGTAATCCTTGTGGGGATAATCCGGAAATAGATGTTGGAGTGAAGGCTGGTACAGCATAGATAGCAGAGGTGAATATATGCCATACTGCGATAGATTTTTGCTTGTTTACTTGATGAATGGCCAGAGTCAAGTGAAAAATGAGCGGTAATTCGGTCAAGTCATGAAGACAGAATGTGAAAGGGGATAGAGGAGAGATAGAGGTTGAGGATGGTAGCGGTATATTTTAATGGTCAGTTGATCTTACAGGATAGAGGGGATGAGCATATAGAGAGAAGGAGGAATGGGGGGGATGAGGTTAAAAGGTCTAGTGAGTAGGAAGGAATGCGCGTATGTAGTATATAGGTGGTGGGGGTATGAGTGATAAACCAAGGACAGAGAAAAAGGGAGAGCTGGGTGGGAAAGATAGTTAGTAGTATCATATTCTAGAATGCAGCCAAACCTATTTATAGACGGTTGAATGGGATTGAAAGAAACGACGTAGTCTGTATGCGTTGGTGTTGTTGTTGTGAATTAGGGAGTAGAAGAAATAGATTTGGGGATATATATATATGTGGTGATATGATCGAAAGGAAATAATCCTATTCAAAAGATGGTAAAAGATGAATGTTTTTGCCATGTTGAATAGGTTGCCTGTGGGGGGTCGTGTGATTATGTTGCGTGATCGTTTGTGCAATTTTGCTTGTGATAGAACTTAAATGTGTGGAAAGAGCGGTGATTGCAGTTGCTAAACGCTTCGTTATATCGATTAAGTAGAGTGGGAGAATTGTATTTTAAAATATGGAACGCCTCCATTAGGCAAAGCTTGCAGTTAGAGCGCTGACCTCTCCCCTTTCCTCTTTCTGACGAAAAGTCATGCTCGAAACGTCACACGCTCTCTTCTTTTTTTTTTCATCTTCAACTGAGCGTAAACCTAATACGTTCGCTGTGTACATCCTTTTGACTTTTGTTGTTTTTGTTTTTATTTTTGATTTGCCTACATATATATGTATGTATTTATGTATGTATTATGTATGTACGTATGTTTGTATGTGTGTATGCATGCATGCATATATGTATGTGTGCATATATGTATGTATGTATGTATGTATGTAGTTTATTAGCAAAATTTTCCTTGGTGTCTACTTTTTCACACAGTATGCAAGTTTGAATAATTTGCGTTACTTCATGTTTATGAATCTGATCCAGCAAAGTGTGTCTTGTGCCGACAGTTCCGCCCAAGAAGCAGCAATCTTGCCGAAACGTTTGGTAGGAATTACAACTGATGAAATTTTGTTGATGAAAGTAAGATTGGGATGTTATTACAGTTCTATCTAATTCATTAATATTCATTGGCAATTTATTTCATTGCAATACGGATATTTATCATTTTTACTGCTGCTCTAGGTTGTCTACCACGCCCTACAACAGAATTGTTGTTGTTGTTATTGTGTGCTACTGCGACTGCAGTGGCTACTACTGCTGCCGGCTGTTGCTGCTGTTGTTGTTACGCTTGCTGTTATCGTTGATTTCTAGCCTACAAGTCAGCCTTAATTGAGCAGATCTATGATGAAAGCATTCTAATCCTGATTTTCTCTAGATCTAGAACTATCATTATTTCATACGTCCTCATCTTGATGTAGCAGGCTCTTTTCAGAATCGTTCCAACCACAAGTATTTCAGATTTTTCTTTTTTTTTTTCTTTTTTTTTTCTTTTTTCGTATTTTCTCCACTGATGTAGCTATGCATGCTGATGACGACAATCATGTTTCTGGAATCTAAAAACAGAAACAATTCCTATCATAGTAGGTGCCTTAGGTATAATAAAAAAATATTCAGACAAATACATAACAAAAACACCAGGACTTACAAATATATATAACATACAGAAAATTGCACTACTGGGTACTGCACACATTCTACGCAAAACACTTTCAATACAGTAAACATAAGAGCACCACAGCAAACCACAGCACATACCCAAGGCGCACAGAGCTGCGCTCGGTAGTGAAGTGAAAGCACGTTATAAAAATAAAACTACTGAATAATAATAATAATAATAATAATAATAATAATAATTGTAGTAGTAGTAGTAGTAGTAGTAGTAGTAGTAGTAGCAGCAGCAGCAGCAGTAGTAGTAGTAGTAGTAGTAGTAGTAGTAGTAGTAGTAGTAGTAGTAGTAGTAGTAGTAGTAGTAATAAATGCCCTGATGCAGTACCAGGCAGTGGTTCTCATGGCTTCTGATCTTAAATGATTGGAAGTGTTATCATGTATATTGTTTTGTCTTGGTATAAAAGATGGGCTACGGCAAATATTCTCCTTAACACCACAGATATGCTTGTCAGTTGTTTGACCATAACCGGTTGACCATGTCCTTTTGTGACGATATGTCCATCTCTGAGCACGAGCAGAAGTAGTGGGGGAGCATCATAGCCATGTGTTGGGAGGAATTCTTTGGTGTTTGGATAATTCACCTTTGGAAACATGGGTGTTTTGCTCAACATCCTTAAACAACCCTTATTCAGAGACCTTTTGAGCGGGATGGGCTACTCAACCTGAAGAAAATTCTAACTGAGCCTTACCTACAAACTCATGCGCTATTTATCTTGATAAGAGATCGCCATGTCGCGCACACGTTGTTGTGATGCATGTGCCTGGAATACCCTTATCAGACGAGTAGTCATGATGTGTATACTGGGCTTCATATATTTTACCCCAATTTCGGACATACCCGTCTGACAGCACATCCGTGCTTGTAGAGTTTATCTTGAACCATTAGCGCCCCCACCCCACCCCGGTAGCGCTACCGGGTCAAGGACATCTGGAAATTATTCATGATAGTTCCCGCTTGGAAAGTCCTCTGGAACAGACTAGCCAGTTCGTTCTTGTCGGCCCCCAGAGTCTCCCCGAGAACGTCGTCGCACTTACCCGCCACTAAAGCTCTACAAATTTCTAAAGTAGAACATCCACTGATCCCATTGTCTGACTGGTAGAAGACCATGTGCACCTGACGACATTCTAGGTGCCAGACACTAAGTCTCGGTCTTTTCTTCACCCAGGACTGCAACTCCGTCAAGGAAATGAGCTGCGGAAAGACGAGCCTCACAAACGGAGCCCAGATACGCTCACCATTCAGAAATCGTTGCAGGTGGCGCAACCTAAGAGTGTGACTGCGCATTAGGAGCCACGCTATATCTAATCCGCCACTTTGAGGATGCTGGCAACACACTGACCGCCTGACCATTGGAACACGACCCTCAAGAATTTAAATGAGAGACGTTCCTACCTGGTCAAGCAATACTGGGACAAGACACAACGTTCAGGCGATAAATGATAACGGAAGCAATGTAAGCATTCGCCACCTATGCCCGACTTTTCAGGGATAGCTTCCTCTCAGCCCATTTCTGGGTAAGACTGGCCACCTTGGTCGCCACCTCGTCCCAGTTCTTATCAACCTGGAGGTCGGAACCAAATCAGACCCCGAGTAGTTTAACTGGCCCGTCGGTCCAGCGTCCGATGACGCCGTCCGACAGCATCGTCCTGCATCTCCAAGAGCCCAACCGAAAATCCACCGAGTTGTCGGTGTTGATTTTCGCCCAGCAACCGACTCACGTTCCCTTGGGATGATGCCGACCGTCTTCACGTCGCAGGCATCCGACACCATGACGGTGACGTCGTCCGTGTATGCCGGCACTGCCCTTCCTTGTCCCAGTTCGAAAGGGATGTCTCTTAGCTGTCCCAACTTTCGCAGTAGTGGAACGGGTGCCAATACGTACAGACGAGGCGACAGAGGGCAGCCCTGACGGACCAAGCATGCAATGCCAAACAGCTCTGATAGGTGACTGTTTACTTTGACCACTGAACAGGTGCTGCTGTGCATTGCAACGATCCTACCTATGAAAACGGGTCTGAAACCGCCTACTTTCAGGACGGCTTCCAAGTAGCGATATCCAAGGTCGACTCTATCGAATGCTTTTGATTGATCCAAATTGATCAGCGAACCCCCGAAGCTAGCTTTGGTCCCAGGCCTCTCTATAATGTATCGCATAAGGTGGAGGGTGTCGTGGATAGACCTGCTAGGGATTGCACACTTTGCGCTTCTCTGACCAGGCTACCGAAGACAAGTGCCAGCCTTTTCACTAACACTTGGACCAAAATCTTAAACTCAATGTTTAACATTGAGTTATGGACCGAAAATTCCTTAGTACGTCCCCATTGTCGGCGTCCTTCCTCAGCAGTGTCACCACACCTCTGCTAACAGCACTAGGAATTCTCCTGTTCTGTTGCCAGTTGCGGTAGACGTCTGTCAAGAGGTTGCCAAACAAATCTGATATGAATACATAGAATTCATAGGGCAGAGCATCCAAATCGAACGATCTGCGACTTGTGCAATCACTCATCGCCTCCTAAATTTCGGCGGCCGTTATCGGCCTTTCACATAACCTAGCGTCAGCTGCCGAGAGCTGCGGCAAGCCATCCAGGCACGAACTAAAATCCTGTGCTGTCTTTGACCCATCGCCCGCCCTCTCTATCC
>NC_068997.1:41715279-41721623 GCF_001194135.2 Octopus bimaculoides
AACCACATAAAGCTTCCTTTGTTCCCTCTTTCTGTAAGACAGCAAATGTGATTTGAGTGAGATTCGGTTGCTATTTCTAGAATATCGATGGACCACGTAGAGCTTTCTCTTAGTTCAACAAGAGTTTTCAAAACAAATTTTATCCTGTTTGTACCACGATGAAGACAAGGATACAGAAGTTGCTTGTTGGGAATAAGTGTGGAGGTGTGTGAAATATATGGATGTCCTGATTATCGAAATATTGATGAATTTGTGTAAGAGATCGTTCCAGATAACTGATATGATAAAAGATGGAAGTGGAGAGATGTAATAGAACAAAAATTGCATTAAATGAAGCAACAACGATGATGTACCAAAGTTACATTTCAAAGCAAGTCGGCTGATCATGTTGGAAGGCCAGGATTCTTAGAGTTAATTTCCTGTCAAAGCTTGTATAGATTTCATCCATTTTCTCCCAATTTTTGGCGCTAATTTACACAGATGTTCTCATAAATTATTTGTACAACGCTCTTTCTCTTTTCTAGACATTTCACCATGAAGCTCCTGCTAGTTATTTTGTCGTCTGTTGTTGTTGCTACTCAGGCAAGTAAGTACTGCTTTGAAAGCATTTACCTGAACATCCTCATGACTAATCATTAGTTCATTTAATGTCTGTAGCTGTCAATGCTTGCATAACAAGTTAGATACGTCTTCGACAACCTCACCCATCACCATAGCAACTGTAAGAGGTGCTTGTGTTATGGCAAACAACGTTATGTGAAGTCGAGCGTATGTTATTGCTATTATACTGGAGGCTTTACAGCTCGATGGTCTTCTCATTGTCCGCCCGTCCACTAGCACATGATTAAAGTGAATATATAGCCTTATCTAAATATAATTATCTTAAAAGGAAGATATATTAACGCTGTGCATCATAGATACCTTTATGCGTGTGTCGTGGCTCCATGAATATACGCCTTTTTTTATATTAAGAGACGGAGTTATTTTACTTATAGTAATAAAACCAACATCAAATCTCTGGTCCCTGGATTGCTTGTTATCATAAAGGTTGTTTACCTATGGTTGCCTATCTTTGATAATCAAAGGTTATGTTGCTGTTGTTCTTTATCCCTAATTTGGTACTGACCGAGTAGATATGTGATCTACGGTATTGCATCCACCATCGCCGTTTTCTCCTGAACACAGGGCATCTAGGATTACTTTATCCTTTATATCATTCCATTAAAATCAGTGGTTCTCAAATTGTGTCTATAATTCTCCTGAGCCATTTGTGGGGTCCACGCAACAAAATAATAAACCGGTGATCTACAATAGTATTTTAAGGGTCTCTAAAAAAAAAGGTTTGTTTTAGATGTATTATTGGTATGTATTGCAAGAAACAGCTTGGTTTCTTTCTTTAACATTTTACATTGTTCAACCTACACAAGTTAATGTGTGCAAAAGAAAATTGGAAGTTTGAAAGAAGTTTCCATAAAACTAGTTTTTTAAACATCAAATGACTATGGGGGGTCCACCAGAATAAAATAGTAATCAAAAGAGTCCATAAGACAAAACAAAAACGTTGAGAACCCCTGTTTTATAATGTAACGGGGAATAATTAATTGATATTTCTAGCAAGTCGTATGACCACGTCAACTCACACTTTTTGTGCACGGTATCTTCTTGTATTTGATGTCCACCACAAGAGAGAGAAAGTCGTGAAATATCATCATAGTACAAGTGATGTATACACGGATATCTAAAGTTCAAACGGTGGAATAAATTATTATGCCGTGAGAAAGAAGACAACGCTAACGTTTCTGGCAGGATTTTTCGTTAGAGAAAAGGTTGTGATGTTCTGTGATGTTATTAGATGAATGTACAGGGAAGAGAAAGGAGGGAGGAAGAGGAAAAATAGGAGAAGGGGGGTGGGGTGTTGATAGTATCTAGGAGTAACAGTCATAGTAAGGAGGCAGCAGAAAAAAGCAGCAGATAGAAACATTGAGGAGGGAGTTGATAAGAACAGCTGCAAACCAGACAAACTTGACATGCTTACGCACATACACACACATACATGCACGGACATATATACGTTTATATATATAATTGCTGTTGTTGTTGGTGGTGGTGGTGGTGGTGGTGGTGGTGGTGTGTGGGGAGTCTCACCTTCGATTTACCATCGAGATCCATTCGTTTTGTGTGTGTGTGTGTGTGTGTGTGTGTGTGTGTGTGTGTGTGTGTGTATTTATTAAGGCGGAGAGCTGGCAGAATCGTTAGCACGATGAGCAAAACACTTAGCGGCATTTCGTCCGTCTGTAGGTTCTGAGTTCAAGTTCCACCGAGGTTGTCTTTGCCTTTCATCCTTTCAGGGTTGATAAAATAAGCAGCAGTTGAGTACTGGGGGGGGGGGTCGATGAAATCGACTCATCCTCCACCTCCCCCCCCAAAACTGCTGGTCTTTTGTCAAAATGTAAAACCGTCCACAGCCACACAGTAACAACATTAACACAGTCCGAGAATAAAGCAGTAATAGCAGCAAGGCCCACACGGGTTCGATGTCAATATACTGCTATCCTTTGATGGTAATGAATGGAGTACAGGTATTTCATCTGACCATTATAGCTTCTTACACTTGCTTTTAAGTATATCTTATGTTTTACTCTGTTTTAATATTTCAGTTACCTGTGCTCAGTACAGACTCGTGACGTTTTCAAGAGATTTTCCTGCATGTGAAAAGGATGGATCGTACTCCCGGCTGCAGTGTACAGGCCCAATGTAAGCGAAATAAGTTCAATACTTGTAATATATTATAACAACGTGTGTGTGTGTGTGTGTGTGTGTGTGTGTGTGTGTGTGTGTGTGTGTGTGTGTGTGTGTGTGTGTGTGTGTGTGTGTGTAGATAGATAGATAGATAGATAGACAGACAGATAGATAGATAAATAGATAGATAGATAGATAAGGTTGGAATGAATGTTTTGTCACATTTCAAGATAGGAAAGAAACAAATGCTCCTTTTGTCTTATTTTTCATACCTAATCAAGATAATTTTTTGCTATATTATTGGATAACATAATCCCATCTATTTGACAAATTGCTGTTCCTCCAGGCTTAAATTTTTTTAGGCTTCGGAGCAAAGAATTGCGTAATATCATTTTTAACCTCTTCGCAATTGTTTTCCCTTTAAATAATTTTGCAATGATCTGAAAAGATGATAGACGGTGCAAGATCTGAAGAATAAGGAATATGAGGCAAAACCTCTACATTTAGCACAGTGATATGTTTCTGGGTGGCTTGGGCAATATGTGGTCTAGCATTATCATGTATGACCAACAGTCCTTTACGACTTGTCACTGATGAGACTTTTGCAGGCAAATTTTTTTTGCTACGCTTCCAATTGACGACAACTCTTCACATTTACTGTTCCGTTTTGGTTTAATACATCATGATAGTCGACACCCTTCATATCTCACCAAATACAAATCATAGCTTGACACTAACACTGGTTTCCAAATGGTTATGGGAGGCAAGCAAACAAACATACACACACATACACATACAACGGGCTTCTTCCAGTTTCTGTCAACCAAATTCACTCACAATGCTTTGGTCGGCCTTGGTTATAGTAAAAAAACACTTGCCTAAAATGCCACGCAGTGGGACTGAACCTGGAACTATGCGGCTTGGAAGCAAGTTTCTTACTACACACCCACGCCTGCACCTATGTTACAAGTGTTTCTTTTGGTTTAGCTTATATTAAGACGTGGTTAAAAAGGAGCGTTTGTCTTGTGAAAAATTCCTGTCCATTAAACCAAAATTATTCTATACTTCTTACACAGTCACAAAGCTTCAAATTCGGCAGAGTTGATTGCACTGATTCCAGTACTTGACTGGTATACTGTTTTATCAACTCTAAAACGATTATAAACAATGTTGGTCACGGAGAGGTTTGAACTCAGAATGTAAAAGACCATAACTAAACATCATAAGAAATTTTGACCAACGCTTTGATGTTCTCATTCCATTGCCAAAGATTCTTATTCATCGAGTATACCCAAAACCTACATTTTTACTGGAAATTCTGGGAGTTGTCTCATATGCCACGCCGCCTTATGAACTGATATATGTTATATATGTATACATAACTTAAATATTACAAATATTTTACATTTTGATCGAACTGATGCGTTTTCTTAATGAAAATTTATAATTTACTCCTGACAGTTAAGAGAAATAAAATATCGCTTCTGCACTAGTATCTTGAATTCTAAGAATCGGTCAGAAATTTTCCAGTGTATATGTTGTCACATAAAGCATCGATTATGCTTTAAATTATTTACTGTTGAATTTGAAGTAGATAAAGATATAAATCACACCTCGTAAATATTGGATTAAAATCCCTTTCAGATAAAAAAAAAAAAAGATCGAAAGATACCCGTATTACTCGAACCTACAACTTTTGCAAGCATAACAGGCGTTCTACCATCGGAAGAAAATAATTGTTCAGCTTTTTCAGTCCATTGCAGAAGCTTTGTTCATTGTACGATTTTTTGTGTCATAATAATTTAGAAATTTTGATAAAACGTGAAATAATTAGTGCTTAACTGTAGATACTGAAGTAGAGAATAAAAGCTAATAACTGTTTGGTTCGTGAAGTAGATGGGGAGTAGTCGAAGGTCATGGAAGTACCTGAGTTGACCTGACGAAAGAAAAAATCAAAGCTAGTGATGTCAGTGTAAGTCATTTCAATAAACTTATTTCAATTCAGTTTTCATGGATAAAAACCAAGACAGGAAACATTTATAAATTTCATAAATGTTTTGGAATACAACGTTGTATTACTGAAGCTATAGGATACGGTTTCAAATTCTGGGAAGTACAAAATTCATCATGGATTACCAAACTGGACAACTAATTCTGTTTTCAGAAACAACAGTAAAGAATCCACGAGGATAATCAGCCTGCTAAAAATAGCAACTAGATTTTCCTCAGATCACACCCTTTTTATGAACTCATTCAACGACGTGCTTTTAGGCAAAAAGATGGAATGGTCACAGTTAGAATGTCTTTGATCATAGATTTGTCTGATTTATAAAGCAACTATTAATTCCGTTTACCTTTTTCAATAAATGTTCCCAACTCCTAGAATTAAGGTCTTCATAAATGTATTCATAAATGTAATACTCACATGTTGGAAAGATTTGTATTTTAAAAAGAATTTTAAATCTTTTCTTCGTTTAATATATGCTCAGTCGAAAGCTAGTTGTATGTTGTGACAGGAAAGTACTTCAAATTAATGTTTCCCTTTACTTACAGTTGCTTCTGTTTTACATCTGCTGGACACTTGGTTGAGGACCTTTTCATCAACAAGACTGATTCGGTAGGCATGGATTGCAGTAAGTAGATTTCAAGACAATTATCTGGTATATACAGAAATAAAGCCCCTATCTTCTCCGACAAAAATGAGAGATAATTGTCAAACTCTCCACACCATGGAAATTAATGATGAAATTTGCTGTAAAGAAACTAAATATAACTGATATGCCTAAATTACATTTTTAATCTATCAAGCATGAATGTTGGTGATTAAAATTATTGACTGTATCTTGTTTTGTTTTTTGTTTTGTTTTTTTTTAAGATTGTGCTGTGGAAAAAACAGAAAGCAAATTGAGAGGAGAAAACTCAAAACCTTATCGGTGTCTTCCAAACGGCAATTATGACAAAGTTCAATGTCAGGCTGACTCTTGTTACTGCGTAAACCCTAAGGGAATTCAGGAAGGAGATTCAGTACCTGTTGCACGCATCCATACACTTCCATGTTATGGTAAGTAGAATAATTTATTTACTGAAGTCTAAACTTCAGAGGTAATATGGTTATGTGAATGAGTCTACAGATGACAGATAACAGGACTTCTACAAGTATTTCAATGAATTTCTAGCCAGGTATTTCTCTGTATTTCATTTAAACTTAACGGAGATGCATTTGCTTGGCAAGTAACTTGATCTGAGATAAAACCTTAAAACTGAAAATGCAACATCATGAGAAATATCATAATAGTCATTTAAAACATGGCTACAGCATGACCGAGTGATTATGAACTTTACTTCACAATCATATGATCTCAGGTTCGATCCCACTGCATGGAGTCTCAAGCAAGTTACTTTTACTTCAGCCTCGGGTCGACCCAAGCCTTTGTGAATGAAATTGGATCGATGAAACTGTGTTAGGGAAATTAGGCATACAGTCATAGAAAGGATGCCAACGCTGACATTGGAGTATGGTGAAGTTCAAACTCATCAGATCCTGTCATTATATATATATATATATATATATATATATATATATATATATATATATATATATATAT
>NC_068997.1:41722463-41725860 GCF_001194135.2 Octopus bimaculoides
ATATATATATATATATAAGCTATCTGAAAGGCATCTGTCAAAGGATCGGTCGCTTTCTGACAGGTTTATGTTCGAACCTGTGGCAGTGGAGACCTCCGGCGTTCTCACTCCCGGACCGTATCCCTGCTAATTGCAATCGGGGCGGAGATGGCTGTCGACAAGTGCGAGCCCCATGAGTCAAAGCGACTGTTCCAGCGCATCTTCCGAGGCAGCGCCTTTTTCATTTTGTCTGTTGAGACCATGAGGCAGTCTGAATTACAAGAAATTTAGACAATGTAAGAATTTCGTAGCTTAATTCTGTTTTATTTTAATCTACTCCTACTGTATTTATTTAGATCCTTTATAGAGTTATCAGTAAAATATATACAATATAAGTTGTTTCTTTAATAAGTCGTCTCTAAAATAAGTTAGCTAGAATATAAGCTATCTGTATTATAAGTTCGCAGTTTATCTGAGATGTAGGACAGAGTCCAAAAGAAAAAGAAATAACCCAATAACATAAACAACGAACAATTCCATTGAAATATAGTATTTAGAGATGATATCTCACAGCTGTCGGAGAACGTAGTGGAAATATTTCATTTCCCTGTCATCTTCTACAACACTTACTATTGTGACAGCTGTAATGGTAATAACAGCAAAAGCAACTATTTATAATGCAGAGGGACAGCAACTGTTGAACACTGAATATGTCTACTTTGCTCACCTCTTCTGTGGCTACCGAAAAAATTTACTTGTATACAACGCAATGTGGAGAAACTCCACGCAGAAAGGGCATCCCTGTTTTTTATAATGACAGAGTGTAATTTGAGGGAGATTTGGCTTTTACTTCCAGCTGGTTCTTAATATAGGTTCACTCATTGGCTTGCATGCCTAAGAGTCTCTTGGTACTCACAGGGGAGATGGGTACAGTGGAGTTATTCAGAACACAAGAATTACTGATTGTCTGCACATACCATTGGTTCATGTAACGTTTGTGGCTACTGCCGCTACTGCTCCTGCCATGCCAATAAGGAATATTTCAAGAATGTTGGCCCCCTATCTATAACTATATCTCCACTGGCTCTCTTTCAGCCATAGAATTATTGCACCCTTGCCTCTTTCACTTGACCTTGTCTTGTATTTCTGATTGTAAACTTCTATCTATCAAATAAACTCGCACCTTCTTTTGCATGGTAAATAAACACTCACGTTGTGCTATATTTCTGATCATTTGTGATTTCGTTCTAAATTGCAATAGATCTAACTTTCTCTTTTATTGCAGATACACACTCTCCTTGTCCTATATTGTAAATAAATTCTGATCTTGTCCTAAATTTTAAATAAACTTTAGTCTTTCCTATATTTCAGATGAACTATGAGTTTATTCTAATCCAATGTTTTATATTTTCAGACAACAGATCGTAGCTGTCTCAATGGATAGTGAAAGTCTCAGAAGTCAGAAGTTATTCATTGAAATAAAGACATAGATCCATTTCAATTCGTTGTTTCATGTTAATTAGATTTCTGCTAATCAATAAAGATCTCTCAGACATTCTAATCTAAAAGAGAAAATTAAGGTGAAATTCCAAATTTAATACTGTACAGTATTTAGTTTACAGTATTTAAGTTTCAAATCAGAATGAGGTCAAGCTTATTTCCAAAGATTATCTACTGAAATCCAGTAATATACTGAGGTCAAGTGAACCAGATTGCGTGCCATAGAAAGGAGATGTTTTGATATCCTGCTGAATCACTTCACATTTACCTGTCATATCTATGATTTCCAATCGAAACGCCCCTGCTCCCGTGTTATAATTAAAGATGCAATCAAAGAGATGGAAATTATTTCTTCTGAAAGAGGTCTTTTTCATTTTTTAAAGAAAAACTATGAAATATAATTGATAAAAGTTAAAGTACAAGCATAAATTCAATTTAGTTTTTTACCCACGCAAATGTAAACAATGCGTGTGTGTGTGTGTCTGCGCGCGTGCGCATACATGTTCTTGTACATAGTGCTAGGGAATCCCAAACCTTTGAGGTAAGAAGTATCCCTACCTTTGTTGTTGTTGTTGGCACTCCGTCGCTTACGACGTCGCGGGTTCCAGTTGGTCCAATCAACGGAACAGCCTGCTCGTGATATTAACGTGCAAGTGGCTGAGCACTCCACAGACACGTGTACCCTTAACGTAGTTCTCGGGGATATTCAGCGTGACACAGGGTGACAAGGACAAGGCTGACCCTTTGAAATACAGGCACAACAGAAACAGGAAGAAAGAGTGAGAGAAAGTTGTGGTGGAAGAGTACAGCAGGGTTCGCCACCATCCCCGGCCGGAGCCTCGTGGAGCTTTAGGTGTTTTTGCTCAATAAGCACTCACAACGCCCGGTCTGGGAATCAAAACCGCGATCCTATGACCGTGAGTCCGCTGCCCTAACCGCTGGGCCATTGCGCCTCCACTTCCCTACCTTTATTAGTAACTATAAATCTACTCAGGCCATTCTGTAAAGTAAGTAAAGTCATGGACCCTAAAGAACGCTTTAATTTTGCTGAGGACATAGTTACTTCTCTTGTGCTTGTGTCATGAAAAACATAGCTACTGACGAGGGACAAAGATGAAATAAATAAACAGAACACAGCCTTAAGGCTCGACAGAGACGAAAGTATGGGTGACGCTGAGAGGAAACTCCTAAAGGATTAGAAACAGGACAACAGACAGCAGAACAGGAAAATACGACTGGCTGCTTCAGCGGTCGACGTGAAAAAGGAAGGAGAAAGAGAAAAAGGATGACAACGGGTCACGTGTCAGTAGCAAGAGGGAGAAAAGTTGGCAGCGGGAAGAGGAAAAAGAGAGCGAGAGAGGAGAGGGAGAAAGAGAGAGAGAGGGAGGAAGAGACAGAGAGAGAAAGAGACAGAGAGAGAAAGAGACAGGGAGAGAAAAAAAGAGAAAGAAGAAGGAAGAGGGATAGAAACAGAAGTCGTACGAATATATAAGCACTTACTGTGAATAAAATCGAAGGGAAGTAGCGTTCCATTAATTAATAAATTAAAAAAGCAATAAATGCACAAACAAATGGGAAACAGATATGGAAGGTCAGAATATATACACACACATATATATATATATATATATATATATAAAAACAATATATGAGTATATGCATATATATGTGCATGTATGTATATACGTTTATCTACATGTACATATAGATACATAACTGGGTACATGACGTGGCAAAAGAACAAGGACAAAATGGTAAACAAGGTGCAACAAACAAGCAGGCCACATAGAAACATCCCCTTCATCAGCTGCCACCATTAAAACTCCGGCGTTTCGAAGAATTAAGGCAGTACGCATCGTAAAAATGGTTCTTCCCACGAACACAAATTAAATTGTTTTCGTGGAGGGTAGTGGCGGAC
>NC_068997.1:41726328-41731708 GCF_001194135.2 Octopus bimaculoides
CGACGCTCTTCCGATCTTATATAGCAAGGACGTGCTGCATGAGTAGGCAGTGCCTTCCTTGAATAAAATAGATCGATAGCAGCATTTTCCTTTTATGGCAAAATATGCACCTAATTCAATAGAATTATGAAGGTTACTCTCATTACTATGCATAAAATGCAAAATATGTTTGGGTTTTTTTTTGTAGGTTAAGTAGGCATAATTCTCCCTTGCTTTTCAGTCTCAATATTTAAGCTATACATAGTACTGCTGTAGTACACGGGTTGCGTGCACTCCTACAACACCGTTTTCTTTACGTGTTATAAAGGCAGAAGTAAATCTACCTTCAACTGAGTCGCGCGCCTGTCTTTCGCTTATTTTTTGTGTGTTTTACTACATAAAGGTCACCAACTGCCTACCCTGAGTAATTACTGATGGCACGTGCCTGATATATATAGGTAGGATCAACAAAAATGTACTCCATCCATTTCATATGCACAGTATTTAAAAAAGATTTACTAATAGTTTCATGCTAGAGAGATACAATAACTTGGCTGATTTGTAACACTCTCACGTCCGTTATTGAATTAAAGGCAATATCCAATTAATATAACCATGGAAGGTCAGTATATATAGAAATATATACAGGAAACGTTACTACATTATCCTCTCTTGAATCATGAGTACCAGATATTCATGCTGTCCCTCAACATCCCAGTTCATTACGACACTATTTACTTAGTACTTCTGTTATTCTGCTGTTGTTGTTCTCGTCACCAAAAATCTGTTGAATGTTCAAAATAATACTTGAATAAATGTGCAAGGTTTTAACGTAAAAGCTAAGCTCCTCCATGTTTGGGTAACGCATCTATTTTAGGAACGTGGTATAGTGAACTTTTAGGTGACGATTAGTTGAACGTTCATTCTAGTTTGTTTTTATTTTTGTTATTCTTTCCTTTTTTTTCATTTTCTACTTTCCTTCTTCCTTAATCAGAATCAAAATGTTATTGGTTAGTTCAACACTTGAAAAACCCCTCATCACGATTTTTAATAGTTTTTTTTTTTTTATGAAGTAGAGTTGCTGTTGTTGTAGCTGCTGCTGCAGTTGTTGTTGGTGGTGGTTGTGGTGGTGGTAGGATAGCAGATGAAAACAGTTCTGCAGCGTGTAGGTCGTTGGGCGAACAACTCGGTGTATCCTACAAATCCAAAATTCCAGATATACAATGACACCTACCTCCCTATTACGGTCTACTCTACACACATCAAAATGCAATGGTTTATTACACAGACAACATTGTGGCAGTCAATATTACATTTCTTCCACTGTTGTTTACTCTGTTTCTATTTGCCAGTAGCTTCTTTTGGTAATCACAGCTGTAAAGGACAAGGTAAACGCGTTCACAGTATGTTATTCTGCTTTTTTTTTTTATTGGTAGTCTACATTCCAGTATAGTGTTTGAAGATAATGAGATTATTCATGAGGAAGCTATTTTAGTAAGAACAGTACGGATCTCGGTGCATGCAATTGTGTTTTATATGTTTATATTTGTCTGGATTGGAATGGGAGAAAGTGTTCTTAAGATTGTGTGATAGAAGGGTTCAGGGATATTGCAGGTATTTCCGAATCTTTGACGATGATGCAACATATGATGGTAGTATCTATGTGGATTCGAACTTGCTGCAAAATCATATACTTTTCATATGTCGATATGGCGATCCATTTTAATTATTTATTTTTACTGTGTATGTAAGCGGTCTTCTAATGTGCTCCGTGTGTAATTGTGTTGTATTAGGTACTATTCTAAGTTACTTGTAGTTTGTTATGGAAAGACAAGAGAACCAAGTGGAGTAGATATTAGCCATGATGATGGATCAAACGCACTGTTAGTACACTAGTGTTTTTTTATATCTTTACTGTTGTTATTTATCCCCATGTAAGCCCTGGTAGAGCAGACTCATAATTCAAGATTCTTCATCAGTAACCATCCTGTCGGCAAGGCACACCAACAGAATAAGTATCCGACCTAAAAAATTAATTACAAAAGCATAAATATTGGGGTTGATTTGTTTGACAAAAGCCCTGCAATGCGGACTTCCAATATGGCTACTGTCCTATGATTGATGTAAATAAACTGTTGCGTGGAAGTAGAACGCCCCTATTTGGTTGGCTCCTAATGTACTGTGCCACAATATAAATGGACATGCGCAGAGAGTGTGGGGAGAGAGAGTCGGTGAGCTGCGTAAAGCCGAGAGTTGCGTGTTGTCGAGTGTAATTACAAGTATTGTGTATCTTGAGGAGAACGATTTGCGAGGACGTTATTTATTATCCCTTTATATCGTACGTCGAACGTAAACGATAAAAGATAAAATTTAAGGGTCACTTTTAATTTTGTACGAAGGTTAAAACACAAGATCTTTTGCAGGGCTTCTGAGACCGCGCTGAGAGGGAGGGCAGAAGTTATCCTCAAACTGGAGACCAATCCTTTCAACAGAACTGACTCTGACAAAAGCATTCAAGATGCCAGGTGAAGGTGCTACGTCGGGCGATGGATTAGGTCTTATGCCATGACGGAATTTGAACTCAAAAGGCAAAATTGTGAAGACAAATACTACCCGGTAATCGGCTCGGCGATCTTACAGTTCTGCCAATTCGCTACTCTCAGCTGATATGTTTTTTCGACCCCAAAAGGATGAAAAGCAAAGGTGCCCTCGATGGGATTTGAACTCAACACTCAAGGAGTCAGAAAAATTACCTAGAAGCATTTTGGCCAATGCTTATAACGATTCTGCTAAATTTCTTCCTGATTTCTTTGCAGCAGTGATCCGTCAGAAACCATCAGAAGTTGTCCCTCCTAGTAATACACTAACTTAACTCTTTATTAATTTCGTACGCAATATACTAAACTGCCTTTAAATCTTGCCTTTATTTGGTTGAATTAAACATTGTTCAACAATGTCTTGATCGCCTTGAAACGAGTATAGTCTACATTAATTAAAGTTATTACTATATTTGTCATATTGTGTTAACATTTAAAGTGCGCTGACATGTTGTAAAGACTACTGGTTTATTATCTTTGCGATATAATGAGGCTTTACATAAACTGTAAATGACAAAGTCATTTCAACATTAAAACGTTCTTGGTAATCAGAAGATCAAAAACGGAAGCAGCGAGAGGATAGTATCGTTGGTAACGGTGCCATCTCTGACTGGGTCAATGATCTGCTGGAGCAGGTCAGACTGAGGTTATACAACAGCTTGTGAGTGTATGAGGCCTGTGATACACACACGTGAAGGAATAAAACATTACGGTATGTCGGTGGTGGTAGCAGTGATGTCAGTGGTGGCCGTAGTCGTTGCCATTTTCGTTTAACTCCACCTTCGAACTGATCAAGAAGCTTCGTCCGTACGTGCCATGGTTTAACTCGACATTTTTCCTTTCTTTTTTTTTCTATTTTAGTATAACTATGAAGGCATTATCTAACATCCTTCTTTTTAAGGATTATCTTAGAAAGTGGCTATTATTTCTACCAGATCGAGCGACCACGTAGAAGTACCGTTATTGATTTCTAACATGTTTTTGTTGATGATGTTGTCGTTTACCCCCAGGACAGCTTTTGTTTTACAAAATTGCGATCTCAGGCGTTCAAGACATGATCATCCCATTGTTTTATATATCGGGGAGTACATTGCTCGTTGTGACCTTCCTCTGTTTTAAGGACAGATGTGATTTGGAGGGGATTTGGTTGCTGTTTCTAGGAAGTCGAGTGACCACGTAGAGGTTTCTTCTTTAACTCAACAATATCAGGAGTTTTCAAAACAAATTTTATCCTGTTTGTACCACGATGAAGACAGGGATACAGTTGGGAATAAGTGATAAGTGTGGAAGTGTATGGAACATATGGATGTTTTCTGATTATCGAAATATTGATGAATTTGTGTAAGAGATCGTTCCAGATAACTGATATGATAAAAGATGGAAGTGGAGAGAAGTAATAGAACAAAAATTACACTAAATGAAGCAATAACGATGATATACCAAAGTTACATTTCAAAGCAAGTCGGCTGATCATGTTGGAAGGCCAGGACTCATAGGGTTAATTTCCTGTCAAAGCTTGTATAAATTTCATCCATTTTCTCCCAATTTTCCGTGCTAATTTGCACAGATATTCTCATGAATTATTTGTATAAACCCCCCTCTCTCTCTCTCTCTCTCTCTCTCTCTCTCTCTCTCTCTCTCTCTCTCTCTCTCTCTCTCTCTCTCTTTCTCTCTCTGTCTTCTAGACATTTCACCATGAAGCTCCTGCTAGTTATTTTGTCGTCTGTTGTTGTTGCTACTCAGGCAAGTAAGTACTGCTTTGAAAGCATTTACCTGAACATCCTCATGACTAATCATTAGTTCATTTAATGTCTGTATATGTCAATGCTTGCATAACAAGTTAGATACATCTTCGACGATCTCATCCATCACCATAGCAACTCTAAGAGGTGTTTATGTGATGGCAAGCAAGATTATGTGAAGTCGAGCGCATGCTTTTACTATTATGCTGGACGCTTTTACTATTATGCTGGACGCTTTACAGCTCGATGGTCTTCCCAACGCCTGCACGTCCTAGTCTATATAGGATTACATTATCCATTATATATTTTTAACGTGGTAAGGAGAGACTTGGCTGTTATTTCTAGCAGTTATACTACTACATCATCTCCTTCTTTCTGTATACGATGTCTACTAGCGTTTGTCTGCCACAAGAGAGAAAAGGTCGGGGAATATCATCATAGTACAAGTGATATATACACGGATATCTAAAGTTCAAACTGTAGAATAAATGATTATGCCGTGAGGAAGAAGTCAAAGCTGACGTTTCGGCCAGAGTTTTTCGGTAGAGAAAAAGTTGTGACGTTTAGTGATGTTACTAGATACCTGGAGAGGAAGAAAGAGGAAGGGGTGAGAAAATTATTATAGGAGAGGGAGAGGGGTGTTAACAGTAACAAGGATTAATAGTCTAAGTAAAGAGAAATTGAAAAAACCGCAACGGATTTTAGAAACATTGGTGAGGTGAGAGACGGTAGGGACAGCGATAAACCAGACAAACTAGACAAACTAGACATACACACGTATGACACTCATCCACACACGTGCATACATCCATGCATGCATTCATACACACACACATATACTGAGGGTGATAAATTGAATATTTATTTAAGTAACATCAATTTAAAACCAGTGGCCTAGCATATAAAAAAGTCTGATAATTCAGAAAAATTGTATTACATGCGTATAAGAATGGATGACCACTAAGTGGACATTGTAGCATATTGGATGTCCACTTAGTGGTCATCCTTTCTTATACGCATGTAATACACACACACACACACACACACACAAATATATATATA
>NC_068997.1:41732401-41733081 GCF_001194135.2 Octopus bimaculoides
ACACACACACACACACACAAACACACACATACACATACACACACACACATATTCACATAGATAGCTAGCTAGATAGATAGATAGATAGATAGATAGATAGATAGATAGATAGATAGATAGATATACTTAATTATCAAAGTTGTAAAAACATCACAAAAATATAACAAAAAACTACTACTCAGTTTCACGTTCCCGTTCGTTGAATAGTTGTGATCCAGAATGGAATAAGAATTTAGGTTATACGTATATTTTATATTATGATGTATTTCACATTGACAGATAGACATTTGAATTTGATTGGTCGTTTCAACTAACGATTTTTCAAAGCAGTAAATATAAATAAATAAAATAGCAAAAATTAAAATGAAAATAAAAAGCATTAATATCGTGTTGTATAAAAACGAAGAAAACCTAAAATCAGAAAGAAATTTCTAGGTTAAAAATAAATCATACATATCCAGAGTAAATTAATTAATGATAAATAAGTAATTAATTAATATAAATGTAATTCTGTAATGAGAAATAGAAAAAACCGCAACGGATTTTAGAAACATTGGTGAGGTGAGAGACGGTAGGGACAGCGATAAACCAGACAAACCTAGACATACACACGTACGACACTCATCCACAAACGTGCATACATGCATGCATGCATGCATATATATATATATATATATATA
>NC_068997.1:41736538-41741101 GCF_001194135.2 Octopus bimaculoides
ATATATATATATATATATATATATATATATATATATATATATACACACACCACATACATACATCTATCTATATATACACCCACATACACATACACATACACATACACCTACACCCACATACACATACATACATCTATCTACATAACAGTCCACTAACTATTCTACTCTACCTGTGTAAACTCTGAGTATGGGGGTATGATATCTACTATGTATATTTCCTATATAATATTGGGGAAGTTTCATTTATGGGGACGTACTCCCGTATTTGTCTGAGTGTTGGGTCCTTTGGGTGCTTGGATAAGATGCGGATGTCAGGTTGACCCAGGTTGCCTCCATGTTGGTCCTTGGCATGTTGGTAGAGTATGGAGGACTGTTTTTCGTCGTCATATTGTCTCAAATGTTCATTTAGTCGTTCTGCAATGCTCTTAGATGTCTCCTCTATGTATGTCATGTTCATGTCTTTACAAGCACCTTTTATGCATCTTATGCTGTAAACTACATTTCTCGCTCTACAGTCGATGCCAGGGCTAATCCTACATGCCATGCAGTTATCATTGGTGCATATGGTATTCTCAAAGCGGTACATCCTACATAGTTGTGATCTGACGAAGTTCTCTGGCTTTTCAACAATCTTAATGTTGAATTTGGTCTCCTTCAGAGCTTTCCTCAATCTATGGGCTAGTTCTCCATGGGCTGTGGCCTCTACAAACATCACTCCTTGGTATTTGTTGGTTTTATACCACGTGTTCATTCTGTTTGCTTTGTGGTGAGTGTGTTAAATTATAAGGCACCAAAAGAGAATGACTCTCCCCAGACACAACAGAATATGCTTCAACACACGAACTCACATAAAAAATCTTGCAAACCAAATCTATATGAGTTGGTTATATAAAAAGAAACCCGTTACTATTTTTATCAATATCTACGAGTTTTCGCAAATCCACACACACACACACACACACATGTATGCACATGTATGTAAGCATATGGATATGAAAATAAACAGATTAACATACAGGTGGATTGGTTCATAGGTTATATGAACAGACAAGCATACATACGCAAATGGAGACTGAAACACATGACCATATGTACATACACACTTTACTTCAAACAAGGACACATATGGAGACACACGTCCACACATATGGAGATGTACATCCATACATACAAACACGGTACATAGTTGCAAAACACACCCACTCAGACATGCACACACAAGGAGAAGAGGTACACACGCACATATACAAACGCACACACGCGCACGCACACATACATAAAAATACACAAACACGGACATGCAAACACATGAATATGCAGAATACATACATACAAATGTACACACATAAATAGATACATATGCACACACACATACATACATGTATATATACATGCATACATGCATACATACATACATACATACATGCATGCATGCATGCATACATACATACATACATATGCATTTTTATACTAATGTATACACAGAAAACTACACGCACATATATACACAATACGTCTCCGTGCGTAAGTATGTGTTAATGCACTGTATACATAATACGCGTCTAACACACACAACATTTACCGTTGTTAGTTAAAGACAGAAGAAAAGAAAAGAAAGAAAGAACAAGGAGAACCAGAGAAGTGGTGGTAAGGAGGGAAGAATGAAGAATATAAAAACGTTTTAATTTTGACACTGTAGCATTCATAAGAGTATTTTTCCGCTCGACATTTTATATTTCACGGCGTGTCTGCAGGAATTTAACAGTTCCAACCTTTGGTTCAGGGCGTATTTATACTGGAAAAGGATGAAAATGTTTTCAGTCAGGCACGAATTGCATCTTATTGGCTCTCTATACGCTCCGTGTTTATATGGTACTGCTCTCTCCAAGATTTCCCAGTAGATAGTGGGAACATGCTTGATGAGACTCGTTGCTGTCCTATTTTCAAGAAATCGAAATGAATTTCGATGGGAATATAACTTGGTCTTGAAAGAATTTTCTGTAGCCCTTATATATGTCTTATATGTTTGTGAGCCATCTATTTGCACCTTAGCTCTATACACTATTCCTTTCTCCAGACAATTTCCTCCCAACGGACAGCAATTGTGGTCTTTACAATTACACTTCTGGTTATTTCTAGCACTGTGGTTATTTCTAATAGTTTTCGCGTTGTGCTGGTTAATTAAAGAGACAAAGTTCTTGCAACAAGAATAGCTAACCTTCAGCGTTCTCCAAATTAAACATTTTATGGTACTTACGGTGTACTTGAAAGTGTTTAGAAACTAGTTTCAACAATTCCTTCCCTATATTAGTTTTTATGGCAATGTTAAATGTCGGATTAAATCACAAGACTTTCCTAGTTCTAGTCCTACGTGCTCTGTTATTGTTAGTTATGCTTTGACTATACTGGATCTTCTCCGAGAATCCACTGTTTCTTAATGCATATATATATATATATATGTGTGTGTGTGTGTGTGTGTGTGTGTGTGTGTGTGTGTGTGTGTGTGTGTGTGTGTGTGTGTGTGTGTGTGTGTGTGTGTGTGTGTGTGTGTGTATATATGTATGTATGTATGTATGTATGTATGTATATAATTTTGGCCTGATTTCGTGGAACTTTCTTATGCTCCTTGGGCTTCATCCTACCATGGTTTTTGAGAAACGAACTGTTTTGATATACTTTTAATTGAGGAGAGTAAAAACATTTTTTAGTCGATTGATTTTTATTTTAGCTTTTTAGTCGCTTGACACGCTTTAGTAATTCAATTTGATTGCTTATTTTTAGTCGATTTGTATATACCTTTTCTTGATTGGCTTTTCTATATATTTTGTATTTTTATATCCATATATATATATTTATCTTCTGTGCTTTTATATATGTATTTCTTTTATACGTTAAAGGCCATAGTAACGTTTATATTAGGTGATATGTATGGAAGCTTGGTGCTGTATAAAGTCGCGGACCCGAATTCGATGTTTGTTCTCTAATCAATGTTTTTTACATATATAGTTCATAGATAAGATCCAGATATTCACCGTATAGAATACACTTAGTAGTGCTCAAGCGCTTTAAACTTGAGCGGGTATTGAAGTCAACGTAGGGATAAGCAAGTTAGACAGATCAATATATAAAGTATAGTAAATACATGAAATACAAATATACATGTATATGTATACATATAAAAAGGTCCGACCTACACAGAATACAAATGATATACAGAATTAAAGGGGCTGGGGAAAGGTATTACAAATCTAACTGCTATTTCTGGAGGCTCGGTGATCTATAATAATGTTTGTAGATTGATTCCATCATAGGATGAGTCAAGTCTCCGTCTTCAGGGAATTTATATTTGAGTTGTTCAAGTACAGAAGTTCGAAGATGGTATGATGGAATGTGGAGAACTAAGTGTATTAGAGGGAGGAATTGTGGACGTATTCAGATAGGGAATTGTGAGAGGAGAATAGATAGTTCACGAGTAAGGGGTTAATAAAGTAGTTAATAGGGAGTAGTAGTAGTAGTAGTAGTAGTAGTAGTAGTAGTAGTAGAAGTAGTAGTAGCGGTGGAAGGTAGGAGGATGAAGGGAGGGTGGGGTAGGTAGTTTATGAATGGTAGTATATTTGTTAGGTTTGAATTAAAGCCATAGAATTAATGGTTAAGATAGTGAGAAATGGAATGGTCATTATTTGAGGAAAGTAATGTGACTAGTTCAGAGACTGAAGGAGATTACTAAGGTATGTAGAGAGGTAGGGGAGAAGATAGAGGGGTGGATTGAGTGGGGGTGAGTTTGTAGTCGATATAGTAGTGGTTAATGGGATAATGAATTTGGGTAGGTATATCCACTTGGGTTGCCATATCGATTACCAAATAACGACAGAAACAAATCGTAGTTAGAAATCTGCCGACCAGCTAACCTTTCCACCTACTAGTCTTCTCTGGTGAACAAATTTTATCTATACTAAAGACACCATGACTTAAACACAATTACAAAGTTCTACATATTTTACTGGATTCTGAACAATAACCTCCATCTTCCCAAAACAAACAGGCTAAATCTCCGAAATAGTGTTCAAATAACATCAGCAACAATTAAACCTAGCTGTACATCTGCTGACCAACCTACCTGAAGCTAACATGCCTGAATAGAGACGGCAAATAACAAAATTTTACACACATGACTGATCTCTAAACAATAAAACAACTCCAAATTTAATCAATAAAAACACTCAATAATATCTTTCAGTCAGAACTTACACTGCAACCTAATTATCATATAAAATAGCTCCATATATCTCAGGGAAAAAAATTTGCGAGAGGCTATACAAAATCAAGATGGATTCAGATTTACCAGTCCGATGAAGGCTAGCAGGCCGAAACTTCAAAGCCACTGTCACCTGTCCTCTTGTAAATAGATATATACACATATATATATACATATGTATGTATGTGTATGAATATATGTATATAAGTATGTATAATATAATACATATATGAGTATATATATATATATATATATATATATAAACACATATATATGTGCGTGCGTACGTGTGTATATATATATATATA
>NC_068997.1:41741442-41743090 GCF_001194135.2 Octopus bimaculoides
AGTGTATTTTTTCTGATGTTATATCTGTTCCTGAATGATGTGTAAAGAAATTTTGATTTAAGCATCTTAATGAATTCTTTATACTGAAATATATATTGAAGAAGATAAATATGTTCTTTTGAATTTATACGTTTTTGCGTCGTAACTCCTTTATTATTATTAATATTACCAAAAGGATCGATTCTTGAAGAGTCTGCATATCTTCACTGTCGTTTTTTTCTGCTATTTAGGTGATGATTTTTTAAGTTAGCTTACCAATTATTTTTGTTGGTAGTTAATTTATAATATATTGTTATATGTATATGTATATATATATATATACACACGTACGCACGCACACACACACACTAACACACACACACACATACACACACACACACATATATATATATATATGCAAACATATATATATATGTATGTTAGTGTGTGTGTGCGTGCGTACGTGTGTATATATATGTATAGATATAGATATATATATATATATTTACACACTTATTACACATTATCGATTTCCTAAGATCCTTTTGCTTAACGACTGTAATAATGCCTGATGGTTCATCTCCAAATATACAGACATTATAATATTGTCATTTGTTTATGAAACTCCCTCCACCTACATCTGGATCAGGAGGTGATCACTGCTTAAATAGTATGAATAATCGGCTTGAATTCAATGCTCCTTCAGAATAGAGGAGGTGGTGGTGATGTTTATCCCTAGGTTAGCCCTGATCCAGCCGTGACTATCACGTATTTGCCTTGCATGTAGAGAACCCGGTACCATATTATCTAATGCGTCTTTTTCGTAGGTTTGATGTATATTCGATTTGATAAATATTTGATTACTACATCTAGCAGGTTTAACAGCTACTTAAATGCTTCCCATTTGACTCATAATGATCATAAAATGGAGGTAAATTACGAAACTTATTATTTTTTAAATTCATAGGCGCAGGCCCGGCTGTGTGGTAACATGCATGCTTCCCACCCACATTGTTCTGAGTTCAGTCCTACTACGTGGCACCTTCAGCAAGCGTTTTCTGTTATTGCTTCGGGGTGACCAAAGCCTTATGAGTGGATTTGGTAGACGGAAACTAAAAGAAGCCCATCGTATATTATGTGTGCGCACGTGTTGTGTGTGTGTGTTTGTGTGTGTGTGTGTGTGTGTATGTGTGTGTGTGTGTGTGTGTGTGTGTGTGTGTGTGTGTGTGTGTGTGTGTGTGTGTGTGTATGTGTGTCTTTGTGCATCTGTGTATCTTTGTGTCTGTGTTTATCCCGCACCATCGCTTGATAACTGGTGTTGATGTATTTACGTCACCGTAAATTAGCGGTTCAGCAAAAGAGACCGATAGAATAAGTACCAGGCTTTTGAAAAAATTAGTACTAGGGTCGATTCATTCGACTAAAAAATTTCCAAGGCAGTGCCTCAGCATGGTCGCAGACTAATGACTGAAACAGATTAAAGATAAAAGAATGACAGTGCTGTTGCTGTTGTTGTTGTGATGATAGATATTAACCCCTGTGTGATTACATGAACTCTTCGGCGGACTCTTATAAAGCGTAACGGGTCTCATTGGGGTAAAGAAGTCGTTGGAGTCTCGCGGGTCGGTAGTCGGAAGCTAGTCTGTGAATACATTGTCCCCCCCCCCCC
>NC_068997.1:41743729-41752608 GCF_001194135.2 Octopus bimaculoides
TCTGATATTGTCAGTAATGTTGAAAGCAGGCAATTACCAACCAAGCTATCCAATGTCCAGACACTTCAACATGTAAAGACCTCTTAAGTATAAAATCAATCACAATAATGAAGAGGAAATGAAATAAAATGCTGCTTTATCTCATGATATTTCAGTCGTTTTATTGGTTGATTTTAGGCCGCAGCCTAAGTTTTATATTGTGATTTAAGTATGTTGGTTATAAGGAATTCTCTTGTAACGAAATATTTCCTGCTTGGACAAGTGTTGAATATTATCAAAGGACATTTTCTTGAGTTAGCACCATTAATGATTATTTTCCTTTGATCAGCTATGTTAGGCAACATAAGACTCTGTTCGCAATAAAATCTTATTTATTCTTCGCAGATACAAAACTTACACTAGAATCCAAAATGTATTGTTTTTATTACAATTATATGACTGTTTGGTAAAATTTGTAAATAAAAACTTCTTCACAAGACACCCTCACTGAATATTAAAACGGTCATCAAGAGATATATATTTGTTTCATTCAGAATATAAATCTTCAATATGTCGAATATTGCTAAACATATGAGATGGACTTAAAGTAAGAACTATATTCCATACATGAGTAACTAAACATAATTTTCTCGGTCTTTAGCAATTTCCATATTTGTCTTTCATGACAGGCGCACTTCCTACATGAACAAAATTTCTACACTAATTCCCATCAATTATCTGTATACTAGCTTTTTTTTTCTTTTTGATTCGTCTTTGGAACATTTGAATTGGTTTCCCTCAAGATCACATACACTTCTGCAATCAATTTTTGTTTAACTAATTTTCCTTCAGATTCGTTAGAATCCTTATTTTTATTATTTGTATTGATTTATTAGAATTAGCTCTTGGTTAGAACTTTGAACTGTCTACTTATTGAACAGGTTCCCAGTCACTCTGTTGAACCATTTATCATTGTACGGTCCTTTATATTTACCAACAGAATTTTCAATCTTTATAGTTTCCATCATCTTAAAGAATTATTAATTCTGTTCTTTTCCACATCTTCAGACTGATTAAATAATGCCTAAAACTGGGTCACGGTTTGATTGTTCTTCAACTTATCTATACCGAAAGTCTTTGTTGATTCTTGAGCATGCTAAACTTCCGGGAATTTCTATTGAATTTTAATACCAAGTATATAACTTTCGATTCTGATATCTTTAAAAAGACACCAAATGTTACAACGTACCATTATCTTGGCAACAAAATATACAGAGTCTTCAAAGAAATTATAATATTCTTTTAATGCGATCGAATTTTTCTGAAGAACGAGAAAATTCAGCTACCAAAATCATAACAATGACAGAGATAATAAAGACCGTCATCATTTTGTGTGTGATAAATAAAAAAAAAGCAGGAACTTTATTCTGTTTAGTTAATGTATTGGTCATTAGAAATATTCTATTCAAATATTACTTGATCTTCCGTAAACATGGAAATTGTGAGAAAATTACAAATCGTTTCACATAAAAACTTTGTTTAACTATTTCTATAAAATCCACAATAACTTGATTTCATTAAGATTACACACCAATATGGAAATATTCGTTGTTGAACGATGTTTAGCAAAAACAAAAGCAGGGGCGACAATTTAACATCAAAAATTGAAATAAAACTGAAATGAATCGATACATCAGCGTTTCAATTAATTAAATTTGGAAATAAGTAGTAATGAGGTGAGGGATTATGTTAGTCTGGTCTTTAGTAGATAGTGTAACATAGAAAGGGCACAACAGTTTGAAAATGCAAGTGGATATCGGTAGCGAATTAATCTTAATATTCTAAGTAACTTTCAAATACTTATTAGTCAACCAAAACGTCTTGAAAGCCATCAACACGTTCGCTAATTTTATGGTTCAACAGTGAAGCCATAAGACATTTTTTTTAAGTCTCTTGGAACAGGCTTCCGTTTTCATATATCTGTAGTCGTCGTAGATTTAATAAAAATTACGGTCTTACTGAAACTAATGTGTGTGTGTGTGTGTGTGTGTGTGTGTGTGTGTGTGTGTGTGTGTGTGTGTGCGTGTGTGTAAAATATTAATTGCAAAAGACAAATGGATTCTGTTGTTCTTTAAGGCCGAAGATACTGATGAGCTTAAACTTTATTAACTTTTTAATGAAATATGTTAGTAATTTATGAAGGACTTTACATCTATACAGTATCAATATTTATGCAGTGTCCACGGCCTCACAGTAACATTAACACAGTCCGAGAATAAAGCAGTTATTGCAGCAAGGTATACACGGGTTCGATATCAATACACCGCTACCCTTTCGGGAAAATAAATGGGGCGAGATGATGCGGAAAAATTCCGGTCTAAGCCTTGTAAAAGAACTTGGAAGGTTGGGCCTCCAACCAGGCCTTTCGTGACACCTTTAAAGTCAGGAACTTTTCAATACCTCCTCGTACACCTGTTAGAAAATGTATCTCATATTTTACTTTGTCTTTCTTTTAATATTTCAGATAAATGTTCTAAAAATCAAGCCCTAACCTTCTTAAACTTCGTTAAATGTGAAAAAGATGGATCGTTCTCCCGTGTACAGTGTTCAAACGAACTGTAAGCAAAATAAGTTCAATATCTGTATTACACACACACACACACACACACACACACACACACACACACACACACATGTATATATATATATATATATACTTTTATTCTTTTACTTGTTTCAGTCATTTGACTGCGGCCATCCACACACAAAAAAGATTAGCTACAAGAAATAACTCAGTGGCTAATGGCATGTATTTGAACAGCAGACAAATATAGACGTATCAAATATCATACAACATAAATTTCTATATATAAAATTATCTTGGCCTCTAGGTGATGTGTCATAATTACAAAATGTTAAGACCACCTCTAGATGAGACGGGAAGATAATCTCAAGTATCAATATTTCGCCTAAGTTGACATACTAAGTAGGTAAGGGACAGGCTTATAGTCTGGACATAACGAAGTGAGTACTGTTTCTGCTTCAGTATACGTCATCAGCACGAAAATTGTCCAGTATTGCCTCTAGTGTCCAAGGGACTTAAACCTACGGGAAAAGAGTAGAACATTTTTATGTCCTAGGACATTAGCATAGTTTAAACAAAAATTGATCCAAAGAAATAAGTTCATATACATTCCATTAGCGAATGTATGAACAACATGCACATATACAGTTATGTCAAATAGCATACGACAGAACTTTTTGATTTATTAAAATTATCTCTGCTTTTAGAGGATGAGTAATCACAATAAATGTTCTACACTATCAGACTACAGAACAATGGAAGTATACTTCCACTTCTTAGCTGTCGATGTCGCCAACATTTCTGTTATTGTAAATGTGTGCTTTAGAAGTTCGCTTCTCAACCCCGTGGTTTCGAATTCGGATCATATTGCATGGTATTTTGAACAGTGGTTTTTTGCCATAACTTCCAGGTTACTAATATCTTGAGAATAGACTTCATCACACGTAACCTGTATGGAAGCCTACCACATATGCGCATTCCTATGCCTTTTGCCGATCTATTTCAGCACTGGATGTAGAAATTGTTGAAAACCCAATACTCTTCGAACGTAACTCCTGTCTAAAAATAAAATCTTTTTCCGCGCATTACTGACTCTCATTTGTCGCACTTGCCATAAAGGATGCTATGAACCAGTAATCGGTCCGTTTTAAACTTGTTCACGCGGCTAGCATTTTTGAGGGGAGGGAATTAATCGACTACATCAACCCCAGTGCTTCACTGGTACTTTATTTTATTGACCAACTGAAAGGGATGAAGGGAAAAGTTGACCTTGGCAGAATTTGAACTCAGAAAGGTAAAGAGCCGGAAGAAATTACTCTAATAATTTTATCCTGTGCGGTAACGATTCTGCCAGCTCACCGCCTTTTGCAAACTGCAATGCAAAATATTTTAGAAATATAAATAAAATTTATGAATGTAACTTTTGGATGTTGTTAAATTTATTCCAACTACTTGAAGTATTTCAAATTTTCACCTGATTATTTTCAAAAACTGTGGTTTTGATGTAGTTTTGCAAACCAATGAAGAAAATTGGTTTTTTTTTTCTTGTTTTTGTAGAAATAAAGAAGTTACAAGCATTTAAAATTATGTAATGTTAGCCAATGGAAAACCTCCATTGCTGATGTATACACAACGAAGACAAAATCTTTACGTGTCTCTCAACTTGCTAGAAATAGCTGCTCAATCTTCCTTAAACTACACGTAACGTGTTAAAAACAATAAGGATGACACAGTATATGATGTTGTTCGGACAGACTTCTGCTGAGTCTCTTAATTTATTTTTTCATTCATAATTAGGGTATCATTGCATCATAATACGGTCCTAAATTCACAGCAGCTCTAAACGTGTCTGTTAGACGTAATCATATAAAAATCGTACGTATTAATAAGAAAAACATAGCGTGTTTCAGAGCAGTGTTTGTAATATATATACACATTTTAATTTTGGTTTCAAATTTTGGCACAAGGCCAGCAATATAGAGGGAGAGGGTAAGTCAATTACATCAATTCCCAGTACTCAACTGGTACTTATCGACCGTGAAAGGATGAAAGGCAAAGTCGACCTCGGAGGAATTTGAACTCAGAGCATGAAAACAGACGAAATGCCGCTAAGCATTTTGCCCGGCGTGCTAATGATTCTGCCAGGTTCCCTCATTTTTTTTTTTTTTTTATAACATTCAATATTACAAAACTGGCGGATTGTAAGGGAGCGAGCTGGCAGGACTGTTATCAAGTCGGATAAAATTCTTAGTGACATTTCTTTCGACTTTACGTTCTGTGTTCAAATAACGCCAAAGTCGACATTGCTGTTCGTCCTTTCGGGGTCGATAAAACAAGTGTCTGTTGAGCATTAGGATCGATTTAATTGACTTAGCCCCTCCCGAAAAACCGTTGGCCTTGTACTGAAATTTGAAATCAATATTACAAAATTGATGTAAATCATTTCAATAAACTTACTTCAATTCAGCTTTCATGGATAAAAACCAACACAGGAAACATTTATAAAGTTCGTAAATGCTTTGGAATACAACGTTGTATTACTGAAATTATAGGATACGGTTTTTAAATTCTGAGAACTGTTTACCAAACTGGGCAACTAATTCTGTTTTCAATAAAGAATTTACTTGGGCAATCACTAAAAATAGCAACTAGATTTTCCTCTAATCACACCCGTTTTATGAACCCATTTAACGACGTGCCTTTAGGTATTCAAAAAGACGTAATGCCTGATCTAAACAACGACTATGAATTCGGTTTACTTTTTTCAATAATTGTTCTCAGCTCCAAGAATTAAGGTCTAATTTATAAATGGAACACTCACATCTTAGAAAGGTTGTATTCTAAAAAGAATTTAAAATCTTTTCCTCGTTTAATATACGGTCGCACCTAATTACTTGCATGTTGTAAGAGGAAACTACTTTAATATAAAGTTTTTTTTTTAATAACAGCTGCTTTTGTATTACATATGATGGACGCATGATTGATGGCCTTACTGTTAAAAAGGCTCATAAGGCAGGCATGACTTGCAGTAAGTAGATTTCAAGGCAATTCTCTTGTAGATACAGAAATAAAGGTCGATAAAATAAGTATCAATTGAGTACTGGAGGTTGATGTAATCGACTTGCCCTTTCCCCCCGATATTCTAGGACTTGTGCTTATAGCAGAAAGGAATTATATGTGGTTTAATCAGATACATATTTTTATTTGGCTTAATCAAATGAAAGAAAGCTCTTTGCAGGTCCACTAAGACTTATAAGATTGTAAGTATATACCATGGCAAAATACATTATTTGCCATAATCATAATTAGCTGGCGTTAATTACCAGGCATGGTTATATAATTAAGTTCGCTACATAATCATGTCTTCGGGTTTGGCCCCATTGCGTAGCACCCTGGGTCAACCAATACCTCGGATCAGTCAACGCCTTGTAAGTCAAATTTTGGCAGACAAAAACTGTCTAGTCAAGCACGGAATCCCATCGTGCTTGTGCGTATATATACTTATCAATCGAACTCTCTTTCTCGAAATGCTAAGTTATGAATCAATGGCTGTTAAGTGACATAAACGTAAGCCACTTAATAGCCAATGGCCCCTGACTTAGCAATTCAACAAAAAGAAATCGATTCGAGGAAATTAGTTCAGAGTTCGGTATGATCAACTAATCCCTTCAAGACGGCACCCCAACACTGCCACGATCGAATGACTAAAACCAGCAAAAGAATTGAAGAATATACCTATTCGTTGGTGAATTGGTGTAAGGCTGCGTTAATAAGCAGTAAAAGTTCTGTTGGGTACAATTTTTGGTTTGTATTTTTTAACAGAAAAATTGATACCCTTCTTTTTTTTTTTTCTTAACCCATGTTAAACATAAATTCCAAGCTCCGGAAATAATACAGCAAATTTGATTTATTATCTCAGATAAATCCTTGTCAGGTGTTTTCTGTTTAGATCCACGTTAAACAGTTAACCACGCTAACTTTTAAAAAATCTATCTAACATTCCACACCAGATGGATTAACGCATACTTTCGCAGTATAGAAACTAAATATAATTGATCTGCCTAAATTATGCTTTAAATCTATCGATCATTGGTGTCGTTGGTCAAAATTATTGACTATATCTGGCTTCTTTTTTCTTTTCCTTTTTTTTTATTTTTCAAGACTGTGCTGTTGACAAAAGAGAAAGCGAATTGAGAGGAGATACGTCAAAAATCTTTTGGTGTCAGAAAAATGGCAATTATAAGAAAATCCAATGTCAAAATAGCAATTGTTACTGCGTAAATCCTCGGGGAATTCAAATAGGAATTGGTGTGCCTTTTACAAGAGTTCAATACCTTCTGTGCTCTGGTAAGTAGAATGGCTTATTTACTAAGCTATAATATTCAGAAGTGATACGGCTGTGTGAATGAGTTTACAGTTGATAGGTTACAGGACTTCTCTTTTTCTTTTTACTCGTTTCCGTCATTGTGGCCATGGTGAGGCACTGCCTTGAGACAATTTTACTAAAAACCTACTCCAGTATTTATATCTTTTGCCGAACCGCTAAGTTATGGGAACGTAAACACACCAACACCGATTGTCAAGCAGCCGTGGGGGGACAGACATGGACACGAATACACAAATACAGATTTAAATGATGGGCTTCTTTCAGCTTCCACCTGTCAAATTCACTCACAATGCTTTGATCGGCCCAAAGGTATAGTAACCAAGATGCCACGCAGTCTCTGTCAGGGACAAACCCTTGATATGGTGGTGCAAGTTTCGGAAGAAGATATAGAAAAGATGGTCGAGATCATCACAGTCGGAGAGACAACATTGAAAGTCAGAGTGGAAAGGTGGATTCCGCGGTGCTATAAATGTGGTCTGAAAGGCCACATTAGAGCGGATTGACTCTGCGTAGAACCTTGGGCAAATGTCTTCTAGTGTAGCCTTGGGCCAACCAAAGCCTTGTGAGTGGATTTGGTAGACAGAAACTGAAAGAATCCCGTCGAATATATGAGTAAAATATTCAAAATGAATACTCGCAAAGATGTTATTGTTATTATCATTATTATTATTATTATTATGGTTAGCATGCCAGGCGAACTGCTTAGCGGTATTTCGTCTGCCACTACGTTCTGAGTTCATATTCCGCCGAGGTTGACTTTGCCTTTCATCCTTCCAGAGTCAATAAATTAAGTACCAGTGAAACACTGGAGTCGATGTAATCAACTAGGCCTTGTGCCTTCAGTAGAAAGAATTATTATTATTATTATTATTATTATTAAAAAGTCAAAATTAAAAGAAGAGTGCCATTTGTTATCTGGTGAACGATATTTCGACATCTCGTGTGTCTTCAACTGGTTCAAAAAATAAATTTGTCAATCTACTTCATTTTGGTTAATATAGAAAGGATTGAGGTAACTCCTCCTGAAGATATAGAGTCAAAATTAAAAGAAGAGTGCAATTTATTTTTTGAACCAGTTGAAGACACACGAGATGTCGAAATATCGTTCACCAGATAACAAATGGCACTCTTCTTTTAATTTTGACTCTATATCTTCAGGAGGAGTTACCTCAATCCTTTCTATATTATTATTATTATTATTATTATTATTATCATTATTATTATTATTAGCAGCAGCAAATCTAATAATTGATAATAATAATAATAACAATAACATTAGTGGGAGCAGGCGATATTAGCATTAAACAGCTATATATTGAATTTATAATGATATTAAAGGGTACACGAAGTAAAAATTGCAGCTTAACTACCAATTTCACTGAAAATATGTAACGGACAAACAGAAATCGGGCAAACGAGTGGAATTTAACATATCATCTAAGCTAAAAAGCCGTAGAATAAGGTAACAGATACACCTGGATCGTGATTTCGAAATCTGACCAACGCCTCAATTCTCGTCAGCAGTTCTTGCTGTACCTAAACTGAAAAACTCATCTCGCCTCGTCGTAATCCGTTACGTCTTGAATAGTCCCGCGCCAAATTCAAAACAATTTCAAAGCATAATACATACATACATATATATATATATAATTAACATAATATGGTAAAAATTCGATATTAATTAATATCAATTTAATACCAGGAAACTAGCACATTAAAAGAATCAGAAGGTTCTTGAAAAAATTTTTCGAGATCCTAAAAAGATTATAGTACTTGTGTATATAATATTGACCAGTGACCGGTCTGTCAAAATGCTAGAAGAAGCTCACTTAAAAAATTCTCAAATACGGATTCAGCGGAGCAAAAACAGGCGGGCTAGACCAGTGAAAATTGTACATACCTCGATTATCTGCAGACTATAGTTTCAAA
>NC_068997.1:41753376-41755295 GCF_001194135.2 Octopus bimaculoides
AAGGATGTTTTGCCTCGTGACTGGCACGCACTGATTAGATTTTGGGACCTGTTTTTTTATTACCCATGCGGGTTAACATAGAGGTGACAAAACAAAACATGTGGGGCATAAAACATATATTTAAAAAAATAGAAATGAATGTTATAATGTATGAAGACATGAATATGAAAAATGGAAATGGAACCACTCGTCCCACTTCCGAGTGGCCTTATTTTCTACTTTTTAAATCCTGAACCTTCCAACACATCGATACCTGTTTCCTCCAACCACCCATCGTAAGTTGTAAAGCCTGGGAATGAGCTCCAGCTGCAGTTCACCTCCCAAAAACAAAATCAAACCATATATTCTTGTATTTTTCCCTCCTGCTTCTTGTCTGGTATTACGCACAAGTGGTGTTCCCCCACGTTATCATACCCCGCAGTTCCAATACACTTTATGTCCTATTCCGCCGAATCCCTTAACAGTTCGTCGCTAAGCAACATGTAAATCCTACACTTTTTCCGTCTCTTTTTTTATTTGGGGGAGGGGTTTTGGGTTTCTTTGTATGTGTTTGCCTCTTGTTTTTGTGTCGGATGGAAATGGATATGCCTAGTGTCTGCAGGGAGTGGGTGGGTCTGAGAGGCCGTGGGTGGGATGGGTGTGGAATGGGGTTTACAGTTTAGTTCACTTGCCTTTTTTCGTTTTCTTCCTGTCACATTTTCCCATTTATTTTTCTCTATTTCCGCTACTTCCTTTTCTTTTTCGGTTACTTCCTTTCCGCGGCTCTCTTCTATCTTCTCTTCCATATTTTCTTGTCGCTTTTCCTCTGGTTTTCTTGGCTTTGATGTCATTCTGCTCTTATGTGTCCCTTCAGGCCACATGTAAAGCAGCGTGGAACTCTTCCTTCCACCCTGACAGTCATAATTTTTTCTTCCATAATTATTGTTTCCATAATCTTTTCCATCGTTTCTTTTGAACTCTGGACTATCATCTCCAGTGATTGACCTCTCCAGTTGACGCACTCTTTTTTCTTGGCCTGGAGCACCACTATGTTGTCCTCATTACCAAAGAGGACCGCATCTGCCACCCAGGTCACATCAATCTCCGGTAAGATTCCTTCGACTGTGACCCTTGTTGCTCTCATGCCTCTATGCGTGGGCAACAGCACCACTTCTTCGCTCCGAATTGTCAGGGTGGTTGGTGGTTGGTGGAAGCTATTCTGGCTGCCACCGAGGAGAGTCCCGAATTGGGACCAGTAGGAAGAACGAGCATGTTAAACTGATGGGGATGCGGTGTTGAGATGTGGCTTATTATATCAGCGACAAATCTAAATAATTGATAATTATAATAACAATAACGTTTGTGGTAGCAAGCGATATTAGCATTAAACAGCTATACATTAAATTAATAATTGTATTATATATAATTATATATATGGAGTGGCTGTGTAGTAAGTAGCTTGCTTACCAACCAGAGATGAATTATTCAAACTCCAAAGAATTCCTCTCAACACATGGCTATCTGCTCATGATCAGAGATGCACATATCGTCAGCCGCCAAGGGACATGCTCAACTGATTAAGGTCAAGCAAATGACAAGGAAATCTGTGGTATTGAGCAGAATATTTGCTGTAGCCCATCTTTTATACCAAGACAAAACATGTACATGATAACACTTCCAATCAGTTAAGATGAGAAGCCATGAGAGCTACTGTCTGATTCTGCATCAGTTTATTTTTGAACCTGTGGAAGATACACGAGATGTCGAAATATTTTTCATTTGATAAGAGTCGCACTCTTCTTTATTGTTTCTTATTACGGTTTCTTCTTCTTCTTCTTCTTCTTATCATCATCATCATCATCATCATCATCATCATCATCATCATCATCATCATCATCATCATCATCATCATCATCATCATCATCATCATCATCATCATC
>NC_068997.1:41755891-41759586 GCF_001194135.2 Octopus bimaculoides
TTAAGGCGGTGACCTTATAGGATCCTTTGCACGCCAGGCAAAATGTTTAGCGGAATTGCGTCCGTCCTTATGTTCTGAATTCAAATTCCGCCGGGTTGACTTTGTCTTTCATCCATTCGGAGTGAAGTAACTAGTATGTTTCAGTTTGGTTCTGAGGTCGATGTAATCGACTTACCTCCTCCTCCTCCTCCTAAATTTTTGGCCTCGCGCCAAAATTTGAATGCATTATTATTGTCGTTGTTTTTGTTGTTGTTGATGATGATGATATTATTACTATCATTATTAAGGCTTTGAGCAAGCAAAATCGTTAGCACGCCGGGCAAGATGCTTAGCGGCATTTCGTCCATCTTTACTTTCTGAGTTCAAATTCATCCGAGGTCAACTTTGCTTTTCATCCCTTGGGGTCGATGAAATAACCACCAATTACGCACTGGGATCGATGTAATCGACCAGCCTCCTCCCTCAAAATTTCAGGCCTTATGCCTGCAGTAGGGAAGATTATTACTGCTGTTGTTGTTTATCACCAATGCCGGCCATGTTTTGAAACTCCGAAAGTCTGCGCTTTGCTTTCCTTATTAGAAGTTGAATGTTATTAATTTTATTGCTGTATGTTACTTGCAAGTTGATCTGAACCATATTGGTCTCATCAACTATTTGATATGCTTGACCTACGGGCAAACAAATTGGAAGAGAAAAGTGTTTCTTCTCGTGACATTGGAAAATTTTCAATATTGAGTCGTCTTCATCATCGAACCCAGATAAGAGAAAGGTGGAAGGAAATTTCTTTTTCGCCGTCATTTTCTCCCACAGAATTTTACAAACACAAATAAAGTAGTAGCAAGAACAACAACAGCAGCAGTAGCGACTGCAGCTTGAAAAATGAAATATCGAGAAATGAAGCTCAAAAATTTACCTACGGCAGCAGTGTGATTATGAAGTCAGCTTGGTAGCAAGGTCATCTGCTCTACGACATTAAGTCACTGGATGTAGATATGGTCGCCATCAGTGAGACCAGAGTTTCCGATTCTCAAGCTTCTATACCCATCCTCAGTGTTACTGCTGCCTCTCCAAACATAAATTTTCTCAGTTACATGATTCGTCCAGAGATTTCTGATATTGTCAGTAATGTTGAAAGCAGGCAATTACCAACCAAGCTATCCAATGTCCAGACACTTCAACATGTAAAGACCTCTTAAGTATAAAATCAATCACAATAATGAAGAGGAAATGAAATAAAATGCTGCTTTATCTCATGATATTTCAGTCGTTTTATTGGTTGATTTTAGGCCGCAGCCTAAGTTTTATATTGTGATATAAGTATGTTGGTTATAACACAAAGGAAATTCTCTTGTAACTAAATATTTCCTGCTTGGACAAGTGTTGAATATTATCAAAGGACATTTTCTTCAGTTAGCACCATTAATGATTATTTTCCTATGATCAGTTGTTAGGCAACATAAAATCTATTATTCCAAGCTTATTTATTTTTCGCAGATACAAAACTCTCACTAGAATCCAAAATGTACTGTTTTTATTACAGTTATATGACTGTTTGGTATAATCTGTAAATAAAAACTTCTTCACTGAACATTAAAACGGTCAACAAGAGAATCATCATGAGATAGCTCGATTTGCTAGTAATAACAGCCAAATGTCCTTGAGTCGCACCTTATTATCTTAAAACAACGAAAACATTGACAAAGTAATCTTTGATGTACAGACTGTCGAGATAATCACGTCTGGAATGCTTTTTATTATATATCAAATGTCCCTTGTCATCTTCATGAGGTTCAGCCAGCTGCTATTAACCTTCACCATTTGTCCCAATGTCTTCCTTGTTCTTCTTCGGTCGTAGATTCCTTCTACTTGGCTCACCACTTCTTTATCCAATTCTCAACATTCATACATACGCATCACAAACCCGTACCAGCTTAGTCTTATTTCTTAAGCACAATACCTGATGGTTCTTAAACTTAGTTTTTATTTCGGCTCATTTATGTTTCATCATTCAATAAGCCTAAAATAATACTCACTAAAACCCTGGAGCCCTTCATTATCCAGGTTGATCTCTAATTAGTTATGTTTTTATCATCAGGTATGAAACAGTTGGGACAGTGTAGAAAACTATTTCCGTTGATTTCAAAGTGAAAACACAATTTTCGAAACTAGTTAGATCTTTCAGATTAGGAATCATAATTTCTCATTTGAGAAAGATCTAGAAAATTGCGTGCCTTCTCTCATTTGGGAGGGGCTTGGCTCACTAATATGTTTGTGGACAAATAAAAAGATAAAATACTTTAAACACATTACTGTTCTTCAACTTCTAGTCAGGCCTAATCGGGCGGGTCCTTGATTAGATGCCTTCTAACCATAACCATCCGGAGCTTCATAATCAGTTAAAGAAATTATTATTAAAGAAATTATTATTGTGTCCTAACCACAAAATCATACTCCTTCACACGACTTGGATAATATACATAACTTTGCGTCAATAAGATCATACACGAATATGGAAATATTTGTTGTTGAACGATGTTTATCAAAAACAAAAGCAGCGGCGACAGAGACTTTGAAACAGCTTGCTGCCAGATGCTGGAAGGACTGATCATCGTATCAGGACCTTCCTCTTGACAGCTTTACAGCGCACCAAACAGCTCACTGGGGTGACGCTCCAACTGCATGATGAAACTCTTCAGCCAGGTTTCATCATTACTTTTCAGCCATATCCAATGGCTATCTGGCTGGCTGACTGGCTGGCGCACTCAACTGTCACCTGGACCTCCGTCAAGATGGTGTTTGCTTGTCGGTGTTGGACACCAATTGATAGCAGTCACCGTCTCAGTCTAGTCCAAGTAAAACCTCCGAATTCAACTTATTCAAGAAAGTGTACTGCACCCCAATTAACATCTATATAGTCTTCCTGTAGCATTTCGTAACACTCGTCTTTCCTAACCACGGCTTGCTCGTGAAATTAACGTGCAAGTGGCGGAAATATAGTCATAGCAGATATTCTGCTCAATCCCACAGATTTGTTTGTCAGTTGTTTGACCTTAACCACTTGAGCATGTCCCTTGGTTATTGAAAATATGTGTATCTCTGATCATGAGCAAGTGTGGTGGAAGAGCATTATAGCGATGTGTTGAGAGGGATACTTTGGGGTTTCAATAAACGTAACAAAAACAAAATTTGATGGAAATATTAGTCATTTTTCATACTTTCTTGGGGTAAGCAAATAGGAAGTAACAGTTGCTACCCAAGGACAGAAATCGTGTTACACAGTGTTATCTTATGCTCCTCACACGATATCGTCATATCCGGTTTCTTCCTGAAATGAGTCGATATACCAGAGTTCCGATTAATTATAACTGGAAATAAGTAGTAATGGGGTGAGGGGTGACAGTAGTCTGGTCTTTAGCAGATAGTGTGACATAGAAAGGGCACAACAGTTTCAAAATGCAAGTGGATACCGGTAGCGAATTAATCTTAATATTCTAAGTAACTTTCAAATACTTATTAGTAAACCAAAACGTCTTGAAAGTCATCAACATCTTCGCAAATTTTATGGTTCAACAGTGAAGCCATAAGACTTTTTTTTTTAAGTCTCTTGGAACAGGCTTCCGTTTTCATATATCTGTAGTCGTCGTAGATTTAATAAAAACTACGATCTTGTTGAAACTAGTGTGTGTGTGTGTGTG
>NC_068997.1:41763890-41766383 GCF_001194135.2 Octopus bimaculoides
GACTGCCATGTTGGCTTGGCGATAACTATTAATTTCCAGTACCGCTGCCGTAGTCTCCTTTAGAGAGACATAGAAATATTAATATCTCTATATATATATATATACATATATATATACATATATATATATATATATATATATATGAATATTAATATCTCTATATATATATACATATATATATATATATACACACATATATATATATTTGGTACGAAACCAAAGAAAATGTCGTTTAACATGGAGGACTTATAGGCCTCCGTGGTGCAGTTGTAACAGCAGCAACAACAACAGCAGCAGCAACAACAGCAGTTACAACTGCGACTACAGCAGCAACTGCAACAGTAACAACAAAACCAACAGTTGCTGGAATTAGTATTGAAGGAATATAAAAATACTTCGGATTCTTACTCGCCAGACAGCGTAGCAAATTCAGTTGAAGAATCTAGTTATAAACCAGAAGAAAGGATTATCTTCTCTCCATATTTTCGAAAATACGAAGAAATCTTCAAAGAAAATGTAAAAATTGGTCTGACGAGAAAAAAGTACGACTACTTTTAAGATAGTTATTCCCCGCCGAACATGAAAAATTTAGTAACCAGGTGAGATTTATATCGATGAAACAATTTTTATCGAAAATTTTCAGTGAAAGACGTTTTCTGTTCATTACACGCTGATAATGTTTAAATTTGGTCAAAAAAGATTATGAACATTTCGTCTCCTATGCTGGGGTTGTTAACAGAGAGTGTGAAAAATGCAAATTAAATAAATTAACCCCGGACAACTTCAAATGTCTAATTTTTGTTCCAGGACTTACTGCGAGCAAAAATGCAGACATACGTTCCCGGATATTATCAAAATTAGAACAGGACCAAAACTTAACTATACAGGCAGTAGCAGAAGAATGTCAGAGGATTACAACATGACGCAGATAAAATTGAGAAAAAAGATTGCTCTCGTATTCACGCGTGTTGACCGGTAACGGATAAGAAAAAAAGTAAAAATGTCAAAACCGAATCCATTTCATGGGTTTTATGAAAAATAAAAACTTTAACCATCTCTTTTCCTGGACCAATTGGCTTCTGACTTATTTTAGCAATTAAGATAATTTGCTAGGTGAAGTCTTTATCAACAGGTACACCCAAGACTACCTGTTGATAACGACTTCACCTAGCAAATTATCTTAATTGCTAAAATAAGTCAGAAGCCAATTGGTCCAGGAAAAGAGATGGTAAAAGTTTTTATTATTCATTTCGTTCCTTTCGAGATTTTATCCCTAATTTTGTGGTTCTAGAACCTAGCTGTTCTTTCTAGCGTAAATGGATTCCTGTTATGTATTTAAATATACACTGTACCTTATGAGTAACTCATAGTCTTTGGACTAAACTTTTATACGCTAGGCCACTTGGAGGTGAAAATGTTTATTAATTTTCATTTCCCTTTGATATGATTAAGTATATACATATATATATATATATATATATATATATTAAATTTATGAATATATATAGACTATACCTTAAATGATAGAGAAAAATGTGCTCATAAATTGTTTATGTCATAAGAATCTAGACACTTTGAGAAAATGTGAAATAATTCGTTTTTAACTGTAGAGCTCGAAGTAGATAAAGTTATAAATAATAGCATGTAAATGTTGGATTAAATATCCCTTCGGATGAGGAAAGTGGAAGGGATCCTCATGAGACGCGAACCCATATCTATAAAGAGGACAGATGTTATACCATTGGACCAAAGCAATCCTTCGAAATTCTCTATCCATTTCAGAATCTTTGTTCTTACCGGTGGGCGCTGAAGAATTCGATGTAGAAAAGCTACTATACGTACAAGGTTGAAAATTTAAATGATAGAGAAAAATGTGCTCATAAATTGTTTACGTCATACTATAGGTACAACGTTTAAAATTTGGGAATAGGAGCTAGCCGATTACTTCGACCCCAGCACTCAACTGGTACTTATTTTTATCACTTTCGAAAGGATGGAAAGCAAAGTCGACCACCGTTGAATTTGAATTCAGAATGTTAAGAAAGAAGAAACTCCGCTAAACATTTTGTTCGGCTCACTGACAATTCTGCCAGCTCACCACCTTGGAAACGTATAAATAATAGCACATAAATGAATGTTAATAAATGCCTTGATTATGAAGTAGATGAGGATTAGTCGAAGGTCATAGAAGCGCCTGAGTTCACCTGACGGAAGAAAGAATCAAAGCTAATGATATCAATATCAGTTCAATAAACTTATTTCAGTTCAGCTTTCATGGATAAAAACCAAGGGAGAAAACATTTATAAACTCTTTTACTCTTTTACTTGTTTCAGTCATTTGACTGCGGCTATGCTGGAGCACCGCCTTTAGTCGAACAAATCGACCCCGGGACTTATTCTTTGTAAGCCTAGTACTTATTGTATCGGTCTGTCTTTTGCCGAACCGCTAGGTTACGGGGATGTAAACACACTAGCATCGGTCGTCAAGCGATG
>NC_068997.1:41766419-41770365 GCF_001194135.2 Octopus bimaculoides
GGGGGGGGGGGGGCACAGACACACAAACACACATACATATATATACATATATATACGACGGTCTTCTTTCAGTTTCCGTCTACCAAATCCACTCATAAGGCTTTGGTCGGCCCGAAGCTATAGTAGAAGACACTTGCCCAAGGTGCCACGCAGTGGGACTGAACCCAGAACCATGTGGTTGGTAAGCAAGCTACTTACCACACAGCCACTAAAGTTCGTAAATGCTTTGAAATACAACGTTGTATTACTGAAGCTATAAGGATACGATTTCAAATACTGGGTAGTACATAGCTCATCATTGATGACAAACTGGACAACTACTTGCGTTGTCCAGTTTGGAAAAGAATCTGCGTGGTCATTCAACCTGCTAAAAATAGCAACCAAATCTCCCTCAAATTACCCCCTTTTTAAGAAACATTCAGCGACGTGCCTTTAGATATCTAAAAAGACTGTCTTTTTATTTCTTTATTGCCCACAGGGGGCTGAATATAGAGGGGACAAACAAGGACAGACAAAAGGGTTTAAGTCGATTACATCGACCCCAGCGCATAACTGGTACTTATTTAATCGATCCAGAAAGGATGAAAGGCAAAGTCGACCTTGGCAGATCAGAGAGAGATCTACCTGATCAAGGCTGACCTGGGACAAAACAATAACTACTAATTCGATTCACTCTTTTCAATAAATGTTGTCAACCCACGAAATTAAGGTCTTATTCATAAATGAAACACTCACATATTGGAAAGGTTTGTATCCTAAAAAGAAATATTTTTTTTCCTCATTTAATATATCCTCGATTCTAAGCTACTTGCATGTTTTAAGAGGAGAGTAATATAATATTTTTACGTTCACCAACAGCTGCTTCTGTTTTACATCCACTGGATACATAATCCACGGCGTCCATGCCAAGAAGAGTGATGTGGAAGACATGAATTGCAGTAAGTATATTTTAAGGCAATTATCTAGTTGTTGTTGTTGGCACTCTGTCGCTTACGACGTCGAGGGTTCCAGTTGATCCAATCAACGGAACAGCCTGCTCGTGAAATTAACGTGCAAGTGGCTGAGCACTCCACAGACACGTGTACCCTTAACAGTAGTTCTCAGAGATATTCAGCGTGACACATTGTGACAAGGCTGACCCTTTGAATTACAGGCACAACAGAAACTGGAAGTAAGAGTGAGAGAAAGTTGTGGTGAAAGAGTACAGCAGGGTTCGCCACCATCCCCTGCCGGAGCCTCGTGGAGCTTTAGGTGTCTTCGCTCAATAAACACTCACAACGCCCGGTCTGGGAATCGAAACCGCGATCCAATGACAGCGAGTCCGCTGCCCTAACCACTGGGCCATTGCGCCTCCACAATTGTCTAGTAAATATAGAAATAAAGGTCAGTGTTTCCTTCCTTAATGAAATTTTATATTTACATCCAGCTTCGTATTTTATGTCCTGAATACGCAGTTTTCTCTGATATTGAAACGCCAGTCTATTTGATCACTAAACATCACTTTATCATTATACAAGAAATTAGGAAGCCACTATTTGGTTACTTCACCAAATGCAAATAGCCAAATTGTCCTCCTTACGACATAAAAACAGGAAACAGGATAATGTAGTACTTGATGTACTCGTAAAAGGGTAGACGATTACCGCTAGAATGCCTTTGATCTCAGGTTGGTTCCAATAGGGTTTACCTGGGGCTAAGCAACAACACACGTATACACAGACCGAGCTAACTAGAAAACCTCTGCGCAGTTGCTTCATTTACTAAAAATAGCAACCAAATACCCCTCAAATTACTCCTTGCTGCCTTAAATAAGAAATGAGACATTAGTAATCCTACATACCGTAAAAATAGATGGGGTGGTCGCAGCTGGAGTGCTTTTCAACAAAGATTCGTCCCTTCAGTATTGAACTTGGACTAAATCACAGCAGATATTATAGTTAAAGGATTAATTCAAATCCAAGTAAATGTGCTGTTGTTTTTATATGTCTTAGTCAGGTAGAAGAAACTGTGATCATCGACTCTGCAGATCCACTAGGACTTATGAGATTGTAAGTATATATACTAATTACCAGGCATGGTTATATAGTTAAGTAGCTCGCTATAAAACCACATGCTTTCAGGCTTGGTTCCACTGCGTGACACTTTGGGAAAATGTCTTCAGTCATAGCCTCGAGTCAACCAATAAGTTTGCTAAAAATAAGTTTTAGTTAAAAACCCGAATTAACATGAATTCCATGATCACGAAGTTGTACTGCAATTTTTATTTATTATCTTGCAATAAATCCATGCTGTATGTTTATTGTTTAGGTCCACGTTCAACAGCTTATCCATGCTAATTCGACTAAAATCAAATGGTGATAATTATCAAACGCTGGAGAGAAGTTAAATATAAATATCTACCTAAATTATGTTTTTTAACGTATCAATCATTGTTACCATTGGAAAAAATTATACTTTCTGCTGATGACGTTCAAAGATACAGAAATTTAGATTAAGCAATTCCACTGGCGCCGCTAAGCACTTTTCATCCGCTACTATGCTTTTTAGAACTATATGCCTATACGTGATACTGTCTCGAGATGAATACTTCAGTTATATGGCTTTCTACAGTTTATACACATTAAGTAAGAAATACAGATTGTTATTTTGAATTAATACTGCTTCTGTTGCTAATAACTAATATTTATTTATTTATTTATTCATTCATTTATTTATTTATTTTCAAGACTGTGCTGTTGACAAAAAAGAAAGCGAATTGAGAGGAGATAGGTTAAAGAAATTTCGGTGTCATAAAAACGGCAATTATAAGAAAATTCATGTCAAAAACTCAATTGTTACTGCGTAAATATATGGGGAATTCAGGTATCACTTAAAGTGCTTAGGTCAAAGATCTATTCACTTCCATGCTAAGGTAAGTAGAACGTTGTGTTTACAAAAAAAATCTAAACTTCAGAGGTGATTTGGCTAAGTCGCTGAGTTACTGCGAATGTTTTAATGAATTTCTAGCTAGGTATTTCTCTGTATTTCATTTAAAGTGTTCGGAGATGCATTTGATTGACAAGATTTTGGGAAAAATCATAACAGCCATTTAAAACATGGCCGAGTGATTATGAAGACTGTTTCAGAATCATAAGCTCTCATGTTAGAACACTCTGCGTGGAATCTTGAGGAAGTTACTTTTACTTCAGCTTCTGGTCTAGTCAAACTTTGTGAGTGAAACTGAGTAGGTGGAAACTGTGTGGAAGCCCGTAGGGTGAGTTATACTTGTAATTTAAAGACCCAACCTTTGTTACATATTTTGAGACACTGATTCCGTTCAAGAATCAGGTTAAATGTTTAACGAATCAATGAAATGTTCATCCACTTAAATGACTAATTCATTGAACAGATTTGATCTTGAGAAGTCAAAATGAAGCCTTCACTCTTTGCCTTCAGCCCTGAGCTTCGTAGCCACTGACGGGTGTACTTATGTTCAACATCAGCTTCTTTGTTACAGGCCACGTCAGCTAAAGGCCATGTATTTGCCATGCAGAGGTTTCTGTTCCCACCTACCAACCAATCGTCCATGCTCTTTTTTTTTTTGCCATTAATTTTTCTCTCTTTACAACAGCGATCGTGATTTCAGCTCCTAGACCGGGTGGTGCATTGTGTTCTTCTGCAAAACACTTTGTCTCACGTTGCTCTGCGATCACTTCGACACCTGATGCGTGGTACGCCGTGCAACCGTTCAGATGACGTCGATATGATAGAGAGAATGAGCTTAAACAAATCATTTGTGCAGGTTGTTCGGAAAAGGCTGAACGCTCATACGTCATCTTCGGCAGGAGAGTCCATCATTATTATTTATTATTATTATTATTATTATTATTATTATTATTATTATTATTATTATTATTACTCTCCATGTAAATCCAGACCCCTGACCTCATCTCCTAACCGAACGGAA
>NC_068997.1:41770743-41777067 GCF_001194135.2 Octopus bimaculoides
GAGTACTTTAGCCGAGAGGACCACCCAGGGTTTTCCCCCAAACCAGCTCTCCAGCTCTCCCTCTCTCTCTCAAACACATGATCACACATAGACACCCACAAAAACACAAGCACACACCCATCCTATCGGGGACGGATTACACGGATTCCGATTCCGATTCCAACACGTCCCAAAGTGAGGAGGAAGAAAACAAGCCAGAACAATCTAAAAGAAAGCTCAGGAGAAAAAACACCGGATCCATACCAACACAAACATCGGACAACACATAAAGTACCGTCACACAGACAACAAACCCTCCAGCTCAACAACCGTTTACACAACAAAAGATATCACCACCACCACAACCCCACCTCGCCCCCAAAAGAAAGCATTCGGAAGAACGGTTAAATTCTCAATTATTATTATTATTCAAATTCCGTCGAGGTCAACCTTGCTTTCATCCGTTCGGGGTCGATAGATTAAGTACCAGTCAAGTACTGGTGTCGATGTAATCGACTTACCTTCTCCCCAACAATTTCAGGCTTTGTGCCAAAAGCACAAAAGCAGAAAAGATTATTATTATTATTATTATTATTATTATTATTATTATTATTATTATTATTATTATTATTATTATTATTATTATCATTATTATTATTATCATTATTATTATTATCATTATTATTATCATTATCATTATTATCATTATTATTATTATTATTATTATTATTATTATTATTATTATTATTATTCGGTAGTCTTATTTTTACCACGTGCTTTCACTGCATTACCGAGCGCAGCTCTGTGTGCCTTGGGTTTGTGCTGTGGTTTGTTGTGATGCTCTCATTTTTACTGTAGTGAAAGTGTTTTAAGTAGGATGTGTGGGGTGCCTAGTACTGCTATTTTCTGTATGTTTTATATATTTGTAAGTCTTAGTGTTTTGGTTATGTATTTGTCAGAATGTATTTTTATCATACCTATTTCGCCAACTATTATAGGAATTGTTTCTGTTTTTAGGTTCCACATTCGAGTTACTTCAATTTCCAGATTTTTGTATTTTGAAAGTATCTCTGTTTCTTTTAGAGAAATGTTGTCATCTATTGGTATTGATACATCAATTAGAAGGCATCTTTTTTCTTGGTGATCTCTGACAACTATATCCGGTCTATTACCCTTAATTTCTCTATCTTTGTGTATTGGCATATCCCATAGTATTGTGCTTTCTCGTTTTCTGTGACCTTTTCTGGCGTGTGCCTATACCTTTTTTCTGTTATCATTCCATAGTGTTTGCATAGCTGCCAATGTATGTAGGTCCTAGCTCTGTCGTGTCTGTGAATATATTCTTTCTTAGTCAGGACTGGGCAGCCAGAGATAATGATTTATTGTTTCTTCTCCATCACCACATATTCCGCAGTTACTTGTTATGTTTCTTCTCTTTATATGTTTCTGGTTATTAATTTCTGGTGGGGAGGCTATGGTCTTGTGCTGCAATTAAAAATCCTTCAGTCTCTGCTTTGATTCCTGAGCTTCTCAGTGATCGTTGGGATTTTGCTTCGTCTATTTCTTTTCTGTTTAGCTTAACCCAATATTTTCCATGAAGGGACTTTGCTTGTCATCTTTTTATCATGATCCGTTGTTGTTCCAGTTTTAGTTTAGGTTTCAGTTGTTCTACAGCTTTTGTTGTTTCTTCTTTTTCTACATCGTTGTTAGGTACTATGTCTTCTTTTTTTGTATTTTTCAGCTTCTTTAAAGAGGGAAAACAGTTTTTTTTTTTGTTTTTTTTGCTCATGTCTTGTGGCTATTTATATCAGTCTTCCTTGTTTCTGAAGTAAGTATTTGTGTAATCCTAAGGTGGTTATTTTATAATAGTTTTCTAGCTGCATAAGGCCTCTACCGCCTTCAATACGTTGTATATATAACCTTTCTATGTCAGTATTTTTCTTGTTTTCATGTCTACTTTGAGTGGCTCATTTAGAGTCCAGTTAAGAATATTGTCGCTGTAACTTACAACTGGGACGGCTAGAGTGTTGATACATATTATCTTGTTTTTCGCATTGGGCTCTATTTTTAGTATTAATCTAACTTGTCTATAGCATTCCTTTCTTGTATTCTCTTTCATTTGTGTGTGTTGTGTCGTATCTACTTCATTGATTCTTACGTATGTCTGGCCATTATTGTTATTATTATGATTATTGTTATTATTGTTATTATTATTATTATTATTATTATTATTATTATTATTATTATTATTATTACTGGGTGAGCGAGCAGTGCATGCCATCAAAGTGACACTGGGATAAAATACATGAAGGCCATTATACCCATCATGATTACCCGTCTGATAAGGGCAAACCAGGTACATGCATCACAACCATATGTGCGCGATATGGTGATCTCATATCAAGATAAACAGCGCCATGACCACGCAGGTGGGGCCCAGTTAGAATTTTCTTCAGGTCGAGTAGCCCACCCCGATCAAAGGTCCCTGAATAAGGGTTGTTTAAGGATGTTGAACGAAACGCCCATGTTTCCAAAGGTGAATTATTCAAACCCCAAAGAATTCCTCTCAACACATGGCTATGATGCTCCCCCACTACTTCTGCTCATGATCAGTGATGCACATATCGCCAGCCACTAAGGGACATGCTCAACTGGTTAAGGTCAAATAACTGACAAGCAAATCTATGGTATTAAGCAGAATATTTGCTGTAGCCCATATTTTATACCAAGACAAAACAACGTACATGATAACATTTCCAATCATTTAAGATCAGAAGCCATGAGAGCCACTGCCTGGTACTGCATCAGGGCCTTGTTGTTGTTGTTGTTGTTGTTGCTGTTGTTGCTATTCATTTAAAAATATTCTGTAAAATATATATCATTAGCTGATGTTCAGAGTTGGGGCCTGGTTGGAGTCGTGAATAACACTACTAGGGGGTGCTGAAAAGTACCTGGCTTTAAAGGTATTACGAAAGGCCTGGTAGGAGGCCCAACCTTCCGAGTTCTTTTACAGGACTTAGAAAAACTGAAGTACCGCTGCGATAAGTGTGTGAGTCTGAGAGGGATTTATGTTGAATGAAATCATAATCAACTGATTCTCCTGTATTGTTCCAAAGCCAAGAACTTTTCAGCACTCCTCGTAGATACGATTAGTCAAATCAGTGCACCTTAAGCTATTTTTTCTTATTTCAACCAATGAGACAAAAAAAAGTTTCGTATGAGTCTATATCCTAAAAGATAAGACCTAATCCCCTGTCACTTTGAACACGGAAGTTTTTTTTTTTGTTTTTTTTTTCAAATTTTCGCTCGTATTCGTCAAAATGGATTCTAATGATACAAACAATACTGAAAGGTTTTCTTACTGAAACAGTGAAAGTTATCTATACAGCATTGAACTTCTCAAAAACTATATGCATTCTCTTAGGCAATTTTTATCTCAATTCCCATTCTAAGGATTTTTACTTAATATATATAATATTTGCATGAGTTTCTCCCACAAATATCCATACACAGTGGAGGCGCAACGGCCCAGTGGTTAGGGCAGCGGACTCACGGTCATTGGATCGCGGTTTCGATTCCCAGACTGGACGTTGTGAGTGTTTATTGAGCGAAAACACCCAAAGCTCCACGAGGCTCCAGCGGGGGATGGTAGCGAACCCTGCTGTACTCTTTCACCACAACTTTCTCTCACTTTTACTTCCTGTTTCTGTTGTGCCTGTAATTCAAACGGTCAGCCTTGTCACACTGTATCACGCTGAATATCCCCGAGAACTACGTTAAGGGTACACGTGTCTGTGGAGTGCTCAGCCACTTGCACGTTAATTTCACGAGCAGGCTGTTCCGTTGATCGGATCAACTGGAACCCTCGACGTCGTAAGCGTCGGAGTGCCAACAATCCATACACAAGTATTGTTAATACTTCATATTCTTGACACCCTTAATCCATTTTTGAATGGATTTTTCAAAGAAAAATGTTCCTGTCTAGCTTGGGAGATTTAGTTCGTACTTCACTGAGACCTGCAAAGCAAAAAAACGAGTTTGATTCCTCAGTAATAAAGTGTTAATTATCATCAGTAGCAGCAGCATCTTTTAACGTTTATCTTTCACGCTGGCATGGATAGGACGGCTTGCGAGAATCTGACATTGACAAGGCTGTTTTGATTGATCTACAATATACAATACCATCAAGGTATAAGATTGAAAACTGTTGACCCATTCCTGTGGAACATAAGACAATATTTTTGCTGACTTTTCTGAACAATAGAATTATTGCATATTTTTTTCTCCCTTTTTCTTGATCTTAACTTGCATTTCTGATTGTGGCCTTTTCCTGTATTTCAAATAAACCTTAACCTACATTTCTGATCAGTTGTGATTTCGTCTTATATTGCAGGATGAAATCCAACCTTGTCCTATATTACATATAATTTCTAACCTTGTCCTACATTTTACATATACTCTAACCATGTCCTAAATTTTCCAAAATTTCTTTCATATTCTATATTTCAGATGAAATGAGCTTATTCTTATCCAGTATCTCCTTTTCAAGAAAGTGATCACCATATTTGTCTCAGAGAAACTTGAAACTTCATATAAGTCAGAAGTTATTCATCGTATATTTTACTAAAAGTTGAAATAAATACATAAAGCCACTTCAGTTCGTTTTTTCCATGTTTATTAAATTTCAGTTTCTCAGTAAAGATCTCTCATACAAATCTAAAAGAGAAAGTTGAGAAGCTAAAATTCCAAGCTAAATACTTTACAGCACTTAGTTTATAGTATTATATGTCGAATCAGACTGAGGTCAAGCGTATCACGAAGACTGATCTGATAAAATCTAGTAATATGTCATGGTCAAGTGAACATGATTGTATACCAAGGAGATGAGATATGTTGCGATACCCACAGAGAGAAGATATCTTAAATCATTTCACAACACTTACCTTTCATATCTGTGACTGGTGTGAACATGTAGATTACATGGGTATATTTTTTAATATTTTTTACTGGGTCGAGAGATAAGGGTAGTGCCTATGCTCTTTGCACACTCAAGGACAAGTGGAATTGATAGTGTAAACATTCCTTTAATATACATATAGTATTCAGGTTTAAGTATAGCCAAGCTACATGTAAACGTGTAGCTTGTGTGTAAATGTGTAACATACATACTCTTTTACTCTTTTACTTGTTTCAGTCATTTGACTGTGGCCATGCTAGAGCACCGCCTTTAGTCGAACAAATCGATCCCAGGACTTATTCTTTGTAAGCCTAGTACTTATTCTATCGGTCTCTTTTGCCATAAACACACCAGCATCGGTTGTCAAGCGATGTTGGGGGGACACACACAGAGACACAAACACATACATACACATATATATGTACATATATACGACGGGCTTCTTTCAGTTTCCGTCTACCAAATCCACTCATGAGGCTTTGGTCGGCCCGAGGCTATAGTAGAAGACACTTGCCCAAGGTGCCACGCAGTCGGAATGAACCCGAAACCATGTGGTTGGTAAGCCAGCTACTTACCACAAAGCCACTCCTGCGCCTACATGTGCATATGTGGTCCGGTTATTCAAACGTAATATACGTGACTGCGTAGCTTACACTTGAATGTGTAGCCTACATGCACATGTGGATCTCTATACTTGAAAATATAAGAAGTTAACTCCTAATTAACAAACACTTTTAGTAAAGGACTTGACACTCAAGTGGATGATGTTTGTCAAACATTTATTTCTCTGCCGTTTCTGAATTACCAAATTACACTTTCTCTGTTGAGTTGTCATTAAAGAAGTAATTGATGAGATGGAACTTATTCCTTCTGGAAGAAGTGTGTTTCAATTTCAAAAAGAAACAAAAATTCTGAAATATAATTGATAAAAAGTTAATCGTTTCTTTTCATCTTTTACTTGTTTCAGACATTAGACGGCAGTCATGCTGGGGCACCGCCTTGAAGAATATTAATCGAATGAATAGACCCCCAATACTTACATTTTTAAGCCTGGTACCTATTCCATCGGTCTCTTTGCCGAATTGTTAAGTTACAGGGACGGGAATTACCAAATTGTTATAACCGTGTCGTCATTAAAGAAGTAATCGATGATATGGAAATTATTTCTTCTCAAAAAAGTGTTTTCAATTTCAAAAACAAAAAACTCTGAATTATAGTTGATAAAAAGTTAATCTACAAGCATGAATTCTATCATGTACCCATATACTAGAAAACTACACACACACACAAACGCACATACATCCATATGTATATATTTGTTAGCTTTACGTCATGTTTTTCGTGTTGGTATGAGTTGGACACGAGCAAGATTTTACAGTAGGTTTCTC
>NC_068997.1:41777077-41778385 GCF_001194135.2 Octopus bimaculoides
GGTTTCGTTGTCGTTATTATTATTATTATTATTATTATTATTATTATTATTATTATTATTACAATTACTATTATTATGTTAATGGTTTTTTTCCACTGGTCTCCCAAAATGTACAACAGCAAGGTGTATTATTTACAGGAAATGTAAATATGACATCATCATTTTGTTCAAACAGCATCATGCGAAGACACGAAATGGTGTTACGTAATGAGATGATTGGGTGCGGCTGTTTAGACGCTAGCATTTTGGCACGGCTAACTGAACATAGAACCTGTTTTGGTGTCAGTACTTTTTGGCACGGAAAGCAAACGCGTATGCGTAGAAATATACACATACAGACAGAAAGTGAGATGAAAAGGAGTGAGAGAGAGATATAACAATTTATTGATTGAACATGATTAACATAAACACTTTCCTCTCCTAATATACAGAAAGAGGAATATATTTACACGCATAAACATAGAAAGAGATGGAGAGAAATAGAATGAAAGGAAAGGGAAAACTAGAGAAACATTTAAATGTCCGATGTCAAATAATTCGAAATGGAATCAGCAACGTTTTGGCGGTGCTAAATCAACTGTGCCTAAACGTTCATAATTAATATGTCAACATTTAAATAAACGTTTTTCCTTCTACTCCTACTGTTCTTATTAATTCACTAACATTTTCTTATCCTTTTTCACCTCATTTTTTCCCTTCACCTCACTCTCGACTTTACCTGCTTCTCCTCATCCCATCACTCCTTCATCCTTTCTTCTTGCACTGTTTCTCCTACCACTCTTCTATAATAATAAACGCGAAACTTTGTCTGCCCGGGATCCCTCTTTCTCAGTCTACATTTGCTCTACATAGACATATTATACCCTTTTAGAATCAGGATGATCCCGGGATTGAAAATCTGCCATTCATTTGGTTCTTGAACAACCGGCATTGGGATCTGACTTAAAAAACCATTTGAGTTGCTATTTCTAGCAGGTAAAGCTTGACTGATTCACGTCACCTTGGTTGGCGTTTGTCAGATGACGTCAGAGATCAAGGGGGAGATAAATGACATTCGCTTCGTTAATTTCACGTCGAGATAAGAACTTTGGGACAAAATGGCCCACAGTTGGAACACAGTTGGAACACAGTTTGGGACTGGAACAATAAAACGATTGCATTACACAATTAATTCTCATCTGTCCTTAATTAACCTCTGATCAAACACCACTGAGACATAGTCATTATAGTTTTGGGCTGCAAACCCAATTAGCCCTCACAGGAGCTAATTTAAAAGTCCGCACGGTGTGCGGCTTTTAAGTTAATCAT
>NC_068997.1:41779127-41788421 GCF_001194135.2 Octopus bimaculoides
TTTTCTATTCAATAAGCAGAAAGTGTATTGAAACCCAGCGTATATATGTGCGTGTGTATCTGTGTGTGTGTGTGTGTGTGTGTGTGTGTGTGTGTGTGTGTGTGTGTGTGTGTGTGAGTGCATATCTATTCATGCTTGCGCTTGTGTCTGTGTTGTCATCCTCCCTTCCATCCCTACAACTGCTTCACACCAGGTGTTTATCTGTTTAAGTCTCCTTAGCTTTGAGGTTCGATAGAAATGGGCCATGACGGAATTTGACCTCAAAAGGCAAAGACCGAGAACAAATGCTGCTTGGTATTCGGTTCAGCGATCTTAGAAGTTCTGCCGATTCGTCAGCGTGGATTGAGACTGTCTTATCTACCCCGAAAGGATGAAAAGCAAAGCTAACTTCGATGAGGTCTGAACTTTGCGCACAAGGAGTCAGAATAAATATCGTGAAGAACTCTAGCTAACGCTCTTGACTCTGCTGAATTCCCGCCTGGCGATTAAGGCCCGCATCTGATTCCTTTGAAGCAGTGATCTACCAGAAACATCAAAGGTTACTTCTCCTCCTAGTAGTATACGAACTTATCTCTCTATTTATTTCATAAGCAATATACGAGGGGGTGGCTAAAAAGTTCCTGGCTTTGGGTAAAAGAAAATACAGGAGAATCAGTCAATTATGATTTTATTGAACATATTCCCCTCTCAGATTCAAACACTTCAGAGCAGTGGTTTTTCACTCTTTCTAAGCCCTGTAAAAGAACTCAGGTGGTTGGGCCTCCAACTAGACCTTTCGTGATACCCTTAAAACCAGGAACTTTTCAGCACCCCCTCATACTATACTGTCTTTAATCTTACCGTGTTTGTTTGGATTAAACATTGTTCAACAATATCTTCTCCGCCTAGAAACGAGTATAATCTACGTTAATTAAAATTATTACTGTGTTTGTCATATTGTATTAACATTTAATGATGTGTACTGACATATTGTGAAGACTACTGGTTTATTATCTTTGCGATATAATGAGGCTTTACATAAATCGTAAATGACAAAGTCAGTTCAACAATAAAACGTTCTTGGTGATCAGAAGATCAAAAGCGGGATCGGCGGGAGCATAGTATCGTTGGTAACGACGTCATCCCTGACAGAGTCAACGATCTGCTGGAGCAGAGCAGGTCAGACTGAGGTTATACAACTGCTTGTAAGTGTATGAGGCCTGTGATACACACATATGAAGGAATAATGGTGGTGGCGGCGGTGGCGGCGGCGGCGGTGTCGTCATAGTAGTAGTAGTAGTAGTGGTGGTGGTGGTGGTGGTAGTACTAGTGGTAGTAGTAGTAGTAGTAGTAGTAGTAGTAGTAGTAGTAGTAGTAGTTTTGCTTAACTCCAGGGTTTGCACTCCTGGAGCAGACATGCTCAAATACGTACGTGTCATGACTGTCGTTTTTTCTTAACTGTTTCTTTATTTTTTGTTTTTCTTTTACGTCCATTATCCAGTATCCCTTTTTTAAAAAAAAAAGATTATCTTCGGGAATGAGTTGAAAAAGAATGATTATTACTTCTAGCAAGCCGACACATCGCCCAGAGGCTCTCTTAAAGGTTCATGGTTTATACGTTGTTGTTGATTATGCTGCTGTTGTCGTTTGTACCTAGGGCAAACTTATGAACAAAGGCGTTCCAGACATGATCATTTCATTGTTTAGTATATCAAGGAGAACATTGTTCGATTTCTCCATCTTCTGTTCTTTAGGATTGATGTGATTTGAAGGAGATTTTGGTTGCTGTTTCTAGAAAATTGAGTGATCACATAGAGGCTTCCTCATTGGCCAAACTACATCATAAGTTTTCAAACAGGGATACAGAAGTTTCCAGTTTGGAGTAAGTGTGGAGGTGTGTGGAATATATGGATGTTTTCTGATTATCGAAATATTGATGAATTTGTGTAAGAGATCGTTCCAGATAATTGAAGTGATAAAAGATGGAAGTGGAGAGATGTAATAGAACAAAAATTGCATTAAATGAAGCAATAACGATGATGTACCAGAAGTTACATTTCAAAGTAAGTCGGCTGATCATGTTGGGAAGCCAGGATTCTTAGAGTTAATTTCCTGTCAAAGCTTGTATAAATTTCATCCATTTTCTCCCAATTTTTCTCGCTAATTTGTACAGATATTCTCGTGAAATATTTGTATAAGACATTTCACCATGAAGCTCCTGCTAGTTATTTTGTCGTCTGTTGTTGTTGCTACTCACGCAAGTAAGTGCTGCTTTGAAAGCATTTACCTGAACATCCTCATGACTAATCATTAGTTCATTTAATGTCTGTAGCTGTCAATGCTTGCATAACAAGTTAGATACGTCTTCGACAACCTCACCCATCACCATAGCAACTGTAAGAGATGTTTGTGTTATGGCAAACAACATTATGTGAAGTCGAGCGTATGTTGTTGCTATTATACTGGAGGTTTTACAGCTCGATGGTCTTCCCAATCTCCACAAGTCTACCAGTGCGAATGCATATCCTTATTTACACTCAGTTATCTTAAAATTAAGATATTTTAACAAAATATATTAAAACCATGTATCAAATCACTCCACGATCACATCGTGACTCCATGAATATACGTGTTTGCCATTATGAGACGGAACTACTTTACTTATAAAACATTGCCACCACCAAATCTCCAATTCCTGAATTGCCTGTTATCATTATGGATGTATACCTGTAGGTGGATGTCACTGCTCATTAAAAGTTATATTGCAGCTGTTCTTTATCCTTAGGTTGGCTTTGACCGGGAAAAACCTATAGTATCTTGTTAAATTCTTTCCAACCACTAGAATTTTCCGAAATAGCCAGTAAAATAATTTAAAATTTTCTATACTGTTGTGGTTTTGCATTCCGGTGACGAAAATCACTTTCATTTTCTCTAAAAAAAAATTAATAATAAAAGAGTTGCAAGCATTTCGAATTAGATCATTTTTGCCATCATACCGAAAATCGGAAATCAACACACATACACGTGCGCGCGCGCACACACATACACACACACACACACACACACACACACACAAGGATCAGACAAGAAATATGAAATCTTTACGTGGTCTCTCGACCTGCCAGAAATAACAGCCAATCCTCCTTAAATTACACCATAACATCTAAAGGACAAGATATATAAAGTAGCTAGAGATAGACAATTTCTGAAATAAGATGGGATTGAAGTGGTTTGAATTCCATTGACCACAGTTCTTCTTGATCAAGAATTGTTCTCTGTCATTCATAACTATAATACCAATACTTCGTAATACGGTCCTAAATTCACAGTAACACTAAATTTGTTTCTTATATGTAATCACAAATACATTGTATGTATTATAGGCAGAGATACCCTTAATCATGGAGCTAAGGTACCTGATAATATATTACAAACATCGGTGTAAACATAAACACACATGCACACGCGCACAAACATATTTAATATTTGATATTTGATATTTGATATTAGAAACTCTGAAGGTGGCGAGCTGGCAGAATCGTTAGCACACCGGACAAAATGTTTAGCGGCATTTCGTCCGTCCTCACGTTCTGAGTTCATATTCCACTGGGGTCAACTTTACCTTTCATTCTTTCAGGGTCGATAAAATAAATACCAGTCGTACACTGGGTCGATGTAATCGACTACCTACCTCATCCGAAATTTCTGGCCTTGTGTCAAAATTTGAAATTTTTATCAGAAACACTGCCCCTAAACACGTTCAGTCCTTGTTTATTATTCACGAATGTAAGTAAATCTGATATATGGCTGGTTAGGATAATCTTAACCAAACAGATTTTTGATTTTGCCTTTAACTTTCTTTTATTTATAGCATTAAAATACAAAGAAACGCGGGTAGAGATAAAAAAGGAAAAGAAAGAAAAGAAAAAGGGTGGGGGTGAAGCAGCAGAAGATGCAGGGGAAGGAAGGGTCGATGGCCCACATACCCCAGAACAAATGGTGTACTCAACCACACCAGCAATACTCGCTGCAGCAGCCTCTCCACCTCACGGGGATCATTTCTCCAATGGGCTGTTGTTATCCCTATTTTGTCTAAGAGATTTTTTTCACAAAGATACATGTAACTTCTTTTAAAGGAACAAATTTCAAAAAATGTACTTTTATGAGAAGTGCAGGTTCAGACATTTCATTAATTGATGGTTTGATTACGTCAACAAATGATACAACCATTGTCATATTCCGTGCCACGATATGACAAATATCAGAATGACAATACAGAATAATTGAACAGAGGGTGATTGAATTTGTATGCGTTAAAATTTGCTGTTTTATAAAGCTTGCTTAGAAGCTGCGTAGTATTTACTACTTACCCTTTCTTTCCCCTTCTTTGTAGCTTTCTCTGTCACTCACTCTCACTCCTTTTTCTCTCTCTATCTGTCTATCTATCTGTCTGTATATCTATCTATCTGTCTATCTATCTATCTCTGTCTATTTCTCTATCTGTCTATCTATCTATCGCTCTCATTTTCTCCCTCTCCACATCTACTATTGCACCTTTCTGTTGCTCCCATCCCAACACGCTTTTTTCTTCTCACTTTCTTTCTTATCGCGATCGTTGTCTGGTCCACTCACTCTAAGCTTGCCTCTATCTTTCACTTTGTATTCCAATGAAAGTATCTTCCGTTTGCACGAACGTTCTTTTTGCTCAGTCAAAAGCCTGCATTCTTTTTCATCGAACTGGATTTCTCTGAATTTGTTCACCCATAATTTTCCGTTCCACTCGTATGTTTTTGCACCACCCTCCAACCAACCAACCACACCCACCACTACTTCTGCTTTAGAACTTAAAACTTTTAAGAACTTCCTCCCTTCCACTCCAGTCATGTTTACAGTCACTTCTCACCAGATGTGGGTGAGATGCACCAAAACTAACTTGATTTTGAATCCCAAATCTGACGAGAGATTTCCATATTCTTTTGTTCTTTTTCGTTAACTTTTTTTGTTGTTTTCGTCTTTCGTTTATATACAGTTATATATATATATATGCAGAGGATATAATGTTATGGGAAACGGTTGACGGAAAACAACAAATAGACTTGGAAAGCTTCTCGTCAGCTGTATGATCCAAAATCAAGTTGGTTTTTGTGCATTTGAGCCACCGATCCACTCATCGAGAGAACGCCAGTAATTGCAAGTATCACTGGTGTGTGTGTGTGTGTGTGTGTGTGTGTGTGTGTGTGTGTGTGTGTGTGTGTGTGTGTGTGTGTGTGTGTGTGTGTGTGTGTGTGTGTGTGTGTGTGTGTGTGCGTGCGTTGTGTGTACATACGTGTGAGTGTACATATTTGTGTGTATGCGTGTGTGTGTATATGTGTGCATATGTATGTGTAAATATCTGTGTATACATATGTGTATGTACATATATGTGTATGTACATATATGTGTATGTTCATGTGTGTATGTGTATGTGTGTACGTGCGTGTACAGGCAGATGTACAAACAGACTAAAATAGAAGTAAAAACATGCAGAGAGAATTAAAAGTATTTATTAACAGGTTGACTCAACCTCACATTAACCAGAGTTTCTGTGTTTCTGTTACCTGCGTTTGCGAAATCATATTTATAGATAGCTATATGTACACCTGTGTGCGTGCATATGTACATACATATGTAAGTATGTGAATGAGTGTGTGTTTGTGTATAGATAGATAGATAGGTAGATAGATAGATAGATAGATAGATAGATAGATAGATAGATAGATAGATATAGACACAGACACACACTTACATACATATACGTACATACATACATACATACATACATGCATACATGCGTACGCGTGTGTATTTGTGTCTGTGTACGCGCGTGCGCACGCGTGTATGTGTGTGTGTGTGTGTGTGTGTATTGTATTTACATTATATGATATTTTGAATCACTTTTAATTTAGAATGAGTTGTTTTCTTTATCCTTTATTAATGTATTTCGTTTGGTATATTTTATCAAAATATTCTCATTTTAATGACAGTAAATATATTTCTATAAATTACGATGTAAATATATAGATTTCAGATAAATCTAATACGCATAAACGAAAACTATAAAAATTGTATGAAAACACAAGAAACCTATTATATTTTGAATTGTTTTTTTCTTATTTGGAATGAGTTTTTCTTTCTAGCCATTATTTAACGTATTTCCTTTGGCAAATTTTAGCAAAATATTCCCATTTTAATGATAGTAAATATATTTCTACAAATTACGAGACCATTTGCTGCTATCCGAAATAGCTCAGTTGAGAAATAATTATCCTAAAGTTCTAAAGGTCCTGGTCTAAATCTTAGCTTTAGCATGTTCATGCGATTCTATGTTGTTCTCGCATTTAATGTTTATCAAAATGTCTGTATTTGAATTTACTTAAGGATATTGTTGCAAAGGAAGCGTTTACCGGTCCCATACGTAGATATCGACGTATGGTCATCATCACATATCGGTGCATAATCATCATTATATGCATACTCACACATATATGTATGTATATGTACAGGGTGGTCCGAAAGTCTACCAAAAGGTAATGAGAACAATAGAAGAACAAGTAATACAGTAATCCAAAGCACAAACTGGATTTAGTTTACTCACTTTCATTGACACTGTCACACATCGAGAAGGTCTGTACGAACACCATCATTTTCGTGGCACAAAATGATGCGGTGCCATGTCTTGTGTGATATTTTTCGAAGCTGTGCTTTAGTGATTGTTGCAAAGGCTCTTCGAACGGCGACCTTCACCTGATGGGTATTCTGGTATTGTTCACTGCAAGAGCAACCGGCCTCCTCCCGCGTGTTATGAGAGTAAATTGAAACAATTGTAGGTAATGTTAATTAATTAAAATTAACTTATATCTATTATATCTCTCTATTTTCTTACTTAATTATATATATTAATAATAATAATATGACAACAAAAGAATGAATGAGACCTCGATATTATGTAAATAGAGGAATTTATCTATAAATATAATATAGGATAATGAGTTAGTTGTCATAATAAAACTCAGAGTTTCGGATGTCGGGGATGAAGCCTGCTCCGGCATCTCATCTGATGAGATGCCGGAGTTATCAGTTATAAAGACAAAAACAGCGTTTTTGTCTTAATAACTGATGAAATGCCGGAGCAGGCTTCAGCCCTGGCATGTATGTATGTATATATATGTATGTATGTATGTATGTATGTATAAAGGAAAATGGGGATTGAAATAAATACAGGCGAATACTTCAATAAGCAGTCCATGTAAACAAAATGCGCCAAAAGAGATTCCCAGTCAAGATCATAGTACCCCATATAGATTGTAAAATCCGTGTGAGAGGTGCATACTGAAAATCAGCAATTAATAGTTTAGTTGTATTAATCACAGAGAATATTTAGCAAAGAAATAAAGAATGAAGAATTATATTCATGCGGTACTTTATTCATTTAAGCACGTTTCAAATAATCTGGTGAACTGAATGCGTTATATATAGTGATTGGCATGCTTAATCGATCCATTAATTGATTGGTTTATCGACAAATTTACTAACAGTTGTCTCTCAAGAAATTCTTCTCAAAGAATTAAAAGTAGCTGTTAGATTTTATTTTAGAAGATATACAGAATCGAAGCTAGTAAAAGAGTCGAACTGAAAGTAAACATATATTGATTTCAAATTTTGGCTCAAGGCCAGTAATTTCGTGGTGGGGAGGGAATAAGTTGATTATATCGATTCGAGTACTCCACTAGTACTTATTTTATCGACCTCGAAAGGATAAAAGGCAAAGTCAACCTCGGCAGGATTTAGACTCGGAACATAACGACGAATGAAATTCCTCTAAGCATTTTTGCCCGGCGTGCAAACGCCTCTACCAGCTCACCGCCTTCTGAAAGCAGACATGTGTTGCTTCACTTAATTTAGTAGCCTATAGCGAGCTTATATTCTTGAGTGTAGCTCGCTAGAAGATGCAGAAGAATTAAATTATATGGCAAGATAATAGCAGTAGTGACTGCTTAATGTCAAAATAAATTCGTATTTAAGTGTATAAGTTTACGTAAGTGCAAATCAATTCACAAAAGAAAACAGAATGTACAGTAAAACATCGTCTATTTGGGATCGTTAGGAAAATTCAAATTTGCAATCTTTGAATTCAATTACATTTAGTAAAATATTTTTTATTAAAAAAAAACAAATAAATTAATTAATTAATCAAACTATAATTTAGCGGTTCGGCCAAAGTAACCGATAGAATAAGAAACAGACTTTAAAATGCGCCCTTCATCATTTGTCCTGATGTCATCTTTGCTCTTCCTCGATCGTAGAATCCTTCTACTTGGCTTGCTTATCAGTTCTTTATCCAACTCTCAACCTTCATACATGCGTATTACATGTCCGTACGAGTTTAGTCTTTTTTCTTGTGCACAACACCTGACGGTTCTTAAGCCTAGTTTTTATTTCAGCTCATTTATGTCCCATCATTCAATAAGCCTCAAAATAATCCTCAGTAAACCCCTCAATCCATTCATTATCCCTGTTAATCTCTAATTAGCTCTGTTTGTGTCATCAGATACGTGCAGGGGTCTACCTGTTCGTCCAAAATACTTCAGACGGTAAATAAGTAAAGAGTAAAAGAGGATAAAGTGTATTATCAGAAACAACACCGTCGTGTTTGTTGGTTTGTTGGTTTGTTATTATATTCCTAAATACTTTAGAAAAGCACTTTTACTTTTATGATGACTGGTTGTTGGTATTTCAAGACGATAACATCATGCAGCCACCAAAGGTGAAAAGTCAGCATATCTACTCTTCAGATCAGGATCAGGAAATTTTTCTGCTGAAATAGAAATTCTGAGATAAATGACTTTGTGAATTACACAGATAACATCATCTATTTCATCCTCCGCAATTTTAATTGGTAATCGTGCAACAAATGATTTTTCTAATTCAGGTGTTACTTCTGCCTCTCCATAGATAAACTTTCTGAGTTACACCTTTCGTCAACAGATTTCTGATATTGTCAGTAATGTTGAAAGCAGGCAATTACCAACCAAGCTATCCAATGTCCAGACACTTCAACATGTAAAGACCTCTTAAGTATAAAATCAATCACAATAATGAAGAGGAAATGAAATAAAATGCTGCTTTATCTCATGATATTTCAGTCGTTTTATTGGTTGATTTTAGGCCGCAGCCTAAGTTTTATATTGTGATTTAAGTATGTTGGTTATAAGGAATTCTCTTGTAACGAAATATTTCCTGCTTGGACAAGTGTTGAATATTATCAAAGGACATTTT
>NC_068997.1:41789055-41790501 GCF_001194135.2 Octopus bimaculoides
ATACGCATCACAAACCCGTACCAGCTTAGTCTTATTTCTTAAGCACAATACCTGATGGTTCTTAAACTTAGTTTTTATTTCGGCTCATTTATGTTCCATCATTCAATACGCCTAAAATAATACTCACTAAAACTCTGAAGCCCTTCATTATCCCGGTTGATCCCTAATTAGTTATGTTTTTATCATCGGGTATGAAACAGTTGGGACAGTGTAGAAAACTATTTCCGTTGATTTCAAAGTGAAAACACAATTTTCGAAACTAGTTAGATCTTTCAGATTAGGAATCATAATTTCTCATTTGGGAAAGATCTAGAAAATTGCGTGTCTTCTCTCATTCGGGAGAGGCTTGGCTCACTAATATGTTTGTGGACAAATAAAAAAGAGAAAATACTTTAAATACATTAGTGCTCTTCAACTTCTAGTCAGGCCTAATCGAGCGGGTCCTTGATTAGATGTCTTCTAGCGATAACCATCCAGGGTTTTATAATCAGTTGAAGAAATTATTTCAGTATACATTATATTAAACTTTCAGTAGCGTCTTGTTATTACTTTCTTATATAAATGTTTCTTGTTAAAAATATTTATCGTTATATCAATATTTTCGTCTTTGCCAATTATTTACTCCTTGATATCATGCTGAATGAGAGAGCTGTTCCTGAGATGTTGGTGTAGGATTTTTATCCTCATGTCTGGTCTGGTCTTGTTAGGCCGACATGAGCAAAGACATTCTAATCCTGTTCATTTCGTCATTTTGCATGTCTAAAACTACATTGTCGAATGTGTCCTTTTTTTAAGGTGATATGATGTGCTTTAAAGGTAGTTGACAGTTATTTTTTGTAAAGACTTATTTGGCTATGATGTTTTAGTAGTGTTCTAACATATTATACATAAATATGGCTGGCATTTTTGCTAGTGATCGCGCAAATAGAAGCAGAATTTGTGAAGCTGGTGCTTTTTTGCAATAGCAAACTGACCTCATTATTCCTGTAGTTTTCTGTTGCAATATCAACCCCTCTTAATCTTCTATGATTTGTCAAAATAGTTCTTTTGTATATATTGTAAAGATATCACATATCATTAGTTAACTATCATCATCTTCTAGAAAGTAAACTTTACTGAAATACATTTGTTTCACTCAGGATGTCTTGAGTGTGTCTGATATTGCTAAACAAATGAGATGGGCTTAAATAAGAACTATATTCCATACACGAGTAACTAAACATAATTTTCTTGCAGTTCTATATTTAAGAGATGAGGAATTATTTACATTATTTACATTTGACGGATATTTGTCCTCATCTTGTTTGTTGTTAACACAACGTTTCGGCTGATATACCCTCCAGCCTTCGTCAGGTGTCTTGGGGAAATTTCGAACCTGGGTTCTCATTCCTAACGATGTTACTATTATTATATTATTATTATTATTATTATTATTATTAATCAGGT
>NC_068997.1:41791043-41793479 GCF_001194135.2 Octopus bimaculoides
GTAAATAACTTTAGATTCCGATTACTTTAAAAAGGCACCAAAAGTTACAACGTACTATTATCTTGGCAACAAAATATACAGATTTTTGAAAGAAATCGTAATATTCCTTTAATGCGATCGAATTTTTCTGAAGAACGAGAAAATTCAGCTACCAAAATCATAACAATGACAGCGATAATAAAGACCGTCATCATTTTGTGTGTGATAAATAAAAAAAAATCAGGAACTTTATTCTGTTTAGTTAATGTATTGGTCATTAGAAATATTCTATTCAAATATTACTTGATCTTCCGTAAACAAGGAAATGGTGAGAAAATTACAAATCGTTTCACACAAAAACTAAGTTTAACTACTTATATAACTCACTGACACACCATCGATTACGATGACGAGGGTTCCAGTTGATCGGATCAGTGGAACAACTTGCTCAGGAAATTAACGTGAAGTGGCTGAGCACTCCACAGACACGGGTACCCTCAACGTAGTTCTCAGGGAGATTCAGCGTGACACAGAATGTGGCAAGTCTGGCCCTTTGAAATACAGATTCTACTCATTTTCGCCAGCTGAACAGACTGAAGCAACGTGAAATAAAGTATCTTGCTCAAGGACACATGTCGCCGGGAATTGAACTCACGACCTTACGGTCGTTAACCGAACGCCCCAACCACTGAATCATGCTCTTTCACACGACTTATATAATATACATAATAACTTTACATCATTAAGATTATACACGAATATGGAAATATTTGTTGCTGAACGATGTTTAGCAAAAACAAAAGCAGGGGCGACAGATATTATGGATGTTGTATACCAGTTGATAGCAACCACTGTCTCAGTCTAATCCCAATAAAACCCCTTCTACAGGAAAGCGTACTGCATTCCAGCCACTCGTATACAGTTTTCCAGTAGTGTTTCATAACGCTTGTCTTTCCTAGTCTGGGTTGCATCTAAATTGTGGCACAGTTAATTCAACAAGTTGTATCATCTTATGTTCCTCACACCACATTCTAAAAGGGCGTTCACATCCTACAAGACCTCCTGCTACCACCCATACTTCACTCCATTCTCGTCATTCACAGATTTCTTCTGTTTTAGGTAACCACGTTGACCTTGACGGACAGACGAGAGAAAGCGTTTCCTGTCATCCCTCTGCGATTTCTCGTCACCATTGATTGCTTCCATCTGCTTCTTAACGGCACAATAGAGAATTTTGAGGACCTCACTGTGCCTCCATGTACACCTTTCCAAATCCATTGAGCAGTTTGATAGAATATGTTTTAGTATGCCAACTTTTCCGCATCTACATTTGTCGCCGTTCGCTATTTTCCATCTCATCAGAAGGCAGTACATCTGGGGCCAGGTTTGTAGGGTGGAGCAAAGGGGGCAATCGCCCTGGGCATCTGATAGATATTGGGGGCTCCTTGTTACGAAAGGTATGTAGCACTCAATACAGGAAGGTTCCTCCTCTCCCAACAATCAGGCATGGAAAGGCTCTCTTTCAATATACAGAAGTCTTGACTTCTTTAAAAATGTAATGGATTCTCTTTTATGATAAATAACCATAGAGTTTGCCACCTTAGAGACACCAATTAATTCAATTAAAAAAATTACTCAGTCCCAAAGCAGTTACAATTCTCAAGGGAATTGTGACTGCTTTTGGAACAACAGAGAAAAGAAAAACAACAGAACACTCCTGGAAATGTATGTATCTGTGAGTGCATGTATGTGTGTATGTGTGTGTTTGTGTGTGTGTGTGTATGTGTGTGTAAGTGTATAAGTATGAATGTATATAATGATAAAGAGATTGATAGGAAAAAGTTATTGTCTCTAGGTCAAATTCTTTCTTTCAATGCGTGACTGATCAATGACCTTGGCTTGATCGATTGCAGTTAAAGGCACACACACACGCACGCTCACACACTCATAGACACACACACACACGCACACACACTCACATATTTCTACTTTTAAACTTAATTATTTCAGTGAGGCATTGAAAACAGTGAGGCATTGAAAAAAATGTTTTACATGACACATTCTACCAGTGTTCCAAGTTTCAAAGTGTTTCGTTAAGAAAATACTGTGGCCCCCGTTTTAAAAAAGATCCACATTTTTTTCTCTTAGTCTTCTTTAAAAAAAAAAGAAATCCCTAAGTTATTCCATGTTAAAGTTGTCGTATTTCTGTAATTTCAACCAATCACTGACGTCCATTCAGCCGATATACATTAAGTGCCGACTACATAAACAAACGATTCTGAAACAATTCTATCGGTGATAAAATTATTATTTCCTTGTCAAAAAATGGCTGAAGCATATTGGCAGTAGCTAATAAACCTTTCTATTATAGGCTAACCCTAACCCTAACCCTAACCCTAGGGTTAGGGTTAGGGTTAGGGTAAAACAGCAAATTTAAAAAGATAAAAGCAAATAAAA
>NC_068997.1:41796065-41800634 GCF_001194135.2 Octopus bimaculoides
CTCTGACGGGTATTCACATTGACATTACACATCCAACGGAGCATACTGGCTTCATTCCTTGCGAGCTTACGTATGTCCTCAGCAGTTACAGCCCATGTTTCACTGCCATGTAGCATGGTTGTTCGTACGCATGCGTCATACAGTCTGCCTTTTACTCTGAGTGAGAGTCCCTTTGTCGCCAGCAGGGGTAAGAGCTCTCTAAACTTTGCCCAGGCTATTCTTATTCTAGCAGCTACACTTTCAGCGCACCCACCCCCACTACTAACTTGGTCGCCCAGATAGCGGAAGCTATCGACTACCTCTAGTTTTTCACCCTGGAATGAGATAGAAGTTGTTTCCTCAGATTTTTCCTCCTAGTCATCAACATCATCATTACCACCACTATCATCTTCATTGGCACTGGCATCATCATCATCATCACCATCATTATCACCGTTGTTGTTATTTTGTAAATACCCATCTTCCATTCTGATATGAATTTGATGGTTTGACAACACCCAACTGGTCCAACAGCTGCATCTTCCTCTTGATATGGTTTCTACAGCTGGATGCCTTTCCTAATGCCAACCACTATACAGAGTGAAGATTAAATTTTTCAATGAAAATAATTCTTAATTTTTTTTTAATTAACTATACCTGTAATTAAAATTGAAATGCAATACAGAATGAGGTGGTTGTGAGGTGTGCTAAAAATAACAGCTAAATAAGGTTCTTTGGATAAATCTTTTAAATTAATGTTTATTTGCCAACATCTCGCTCAGAGATTTAAAACTAACTGTTGTTCTCTTTTAAATTAACATAAACATTTATTTACATGAAAGAAAATTACTGGAGAATTTTTGTGCTAAAAATAACAGCTAAATAAGATTTATTTACATGAAAGAAAATTACCGGAGACATAACATACATGTGTTGTTTACAAATATTGACATGTGCTATTTTCAGGATGTTGACAACAAAATGTGCAGCCACGCACAAAATGACAGCATTCAAATCCTTTTTCCTGACTGGGTGAAAATAATCAAACTTTAAACCTCTATAACTTTTTTAAAACATTTTTCTGGAAAAAATGAAATAACTCCAGCAATTCAGTTTGGGAAAGTGTATTATTGTGCCAAATTTTAAACTTTTCGGTAAAATTTAATTTTTGGAGCTGCTGGCAACCAAACCAAAAAGATCCAGAAATTGTTGTATATAGTGCTAAGGTGCACTACAACTTTAAAAAAAAAACCCATCAGGTGTACTGTTGGCGGATTTCCGGAACATGGAAGTTTTGAAGGATGTAATGTCTCAACAGCTAACAACTGATGCAGTTAGTTTATTCCATGCTTCAGCAATTCTGAGCACGAAAAATTGCTTCTGAAAGTCATGGGTGCTGTGTTGTTTTTCGATTTTATAAGCATGTCTGCAAATGTTTGTCATATGGAATTCAAAAAGGTGCCCAAGGTTGTTGTTGGAAAGATGGTGGATAATCTTGTTTATAATAAACTTTATTTTACATTTATTGCCCAGAAGAGATTATGTTCGATCTTTAGCATACTGCTGTATGTCTTCTCAAACCATGATCACAGGAAAAGTTGCTAAGAATTATCAACAAAAACAAACCTGATAAGTATGCACAGGTATAAGTATGCAAATTAAGTTTAATTACCAATATACATCAGCTTGGATGACACTTTACTCAGCCGTGTAAACTATGTAAAATATGGCCTAGACTGTGATTACCAGCATGTACATCAGACTTGAAAAAGTAGTTAACCATTTAATAGTTTTAGTAAATTTATACAGAAAAAGTAAACATTATACCATCAAGCATAAAAAAAAGTCAATTTCATTATGTTTAATCCTCTATTTTTTCTGTAAAAACCTATTCTGACATTAAATGAGTCAACTTGCAATATGAATGTTTACGTTTTGTATGTCTTTCTTCAACAAAAAAAATTTCTAAAAATATTCTGGAAATGATCCACTCATGTAATTTATGCACCTCTAAAGCTTATTTTTATTTTTGCAGAAAAAAAGTGTAAATTACATGGGTTTTTACAGTAATAAACTATATCCTTCTAATGTGTTAAGAAGTTTGCTTCCCAACCATATGGTTCCAAGATCAGTCCCACTGCGGAGTACCAAGGGCAAGTTTCTTCTAGTATTCACTTTGGTTGCCCGTCAGTGGCTCTGACAGACGGAAACTGGAGAAGCTCATCATATAGATCTGTAGTATACTATATCTTTGTGTAACATATGACTGGCCTGAAAAACACTAACATATCTCTTTTACTTTCACCACTTTTATTTTTGTTTTCTCTACTACCTAAGATTTGTGAATGGATTCGGTTGATGGAAACTGAAAGAAGCCCATCACACACACATACATGTGTGCATGGGGACAGGGGTCTGTACATATCCCCCCAACCACTACTTGACAACTGGTGACAGTGTGCTTGTGTCCCTGTAACTTAGCAGTTCAACAAAAGAGACTGATAGTATGAACATAAAAATAAATACCACAGTCAATTCATTTGACTAAGAATTTTTCAAGTTGGTGCCCCAGCATGACCACAGTATGACTGAAACAAGTAAAAAAAAAGGAGCTCTTAAAGCACATCACATAAAGCTATGAATATTAATAATATCATCTAAATATTGGGTTAGATCAACTGCTTTTGGATAAAAAAGGTTGCCCACAGGATTGAAACCTACATCTGTAAACATGGTTGGTTTGCTACCATTGCACCAAAGCAATCCTTTGAATTTTTCTATTTATAGCTTTATGTGATGTGCTTCAAGATCCTGTGTTCTAAAAAGAAAATAGTTTACATTCTCTTAAAAGTTTATAAAATTCTTATGACATCAACTGATACATCTGACTCATATTACATGTCTTACCAACATACAAGAGATCTGACTAACATACTATAAGTTTGACATATTTATAGGTCTAAATCATATTATATGTCACATATATGATTGTAGTCTCTTGTAGTCCAAAAAAGATGGTCCTGCAATGTGTTGCTCAAAAAATCTGCTCAGATGATTTGTTTATAGTGATCAAATGTGTGTGTTGTACATCAACTCACTCCCTCCATCAAATTAATGTTTCCTGAACAGGTGTACAGTGTACCACAAGTCAGGTGTCGAAGTGATCACAGAGCAATGTGAGATGAAGTGTTTTGCTCAAGGACACAATGCACCACACAGTCCAGGAACTGATACCACAATCTTACAATCATGAGTGTAATACCCTAACCACTAGGCCATTTGCCCACAACCACATAAATATGCTACTTGCCTTTCTAGTATACTGTGGAAGAGGTAGACCCAGGAAGACCTGGGATGAGGTGGTGAAGCACGACCTCCAAACTTTAGGCCTCACTGAGGCAATGACTAGTGACCGGGACGTTTAGAAATATGCAGTGCGTGAGAAGACCTGGCAAGCTAAGTGAGACCATAATCCGTGGCCTCTGCCAGAAGTGTAGCCAGCTCACTTATTTGTATCTTTACTTCATTGGACACTAAACTCTGCTTGCAGAGACCTGTTGAGGCAAGTGAAATCGGAATTGAACCAAATTCGACGACTGGCACCTATGCCAACCTCTCCTTCATTGGACACTAAACTCTGCTTGCGAAGACTTGTTGGGGCAAATGAAATCGAAATCGAAATCATAATTGAGCCTTATTCAATGACTGGCATGTGCCAGTGGAGCACTAACAGCACTGTCCGAGCGTGATCATTGCCAGAGCAGCTGTCTGGCTTCCATGCCAGTAGCACGTAAATAGCACCATTTGAGCATGATCGTTACCAGCGTCACCTTACTGGCACTTGTGCCGGTGGCACGTTAGAAAATATTCAAGCAAGGTTATTGCCAGTGCCGCTGGACTGGCTCCTGTGCAGGTGGCATGTAAAAAACACCATTTTGAGTGTGGCCATTGCCAGTACCGCCTGACTGGCCCTCGTGGCGGTGGCACGTAAAAGCACCCACTACACTCTCAGAGTGGTTGGCGTTAGGAAGGGCATCTAGCTGTAGAAACTCTGCCAGATCAGATTGGAGCCTGGTGTAGCCATCTGGTTCACCAGTCCTCAGTCAAGTTGTCCAATCCATGCTAGCATGGAAAGCGGACGTTAAACGATGATGATGATATGTCTTAGAAACATATGATAGGTCTTATCTACACAACATGTTATAAATTAATCACACATCATATAAGAATGCCTAACTAACATAATAATAATAATAATATACAGATCTTTTATCTTTTACTTGTTTCAGTCATTCGACTGTGGCCATGCTTGAGCACCAGCTTGAAGAATTCTAGTCAAATGAATCAACCCCAATACTTATATATTCTTTTTTTAAAGCCTGGTGCTTATTTCATCAGTCTCTTTTGCCAAACTGCTGACTTACGGGGACATAAACAAACCAACACCAGTTATCAAGTGGTGAAAGTAGATGAACATAGATGCAATGGCACTCACATGTGTGTGTGCGTATATATATATATATATATGTGTGTGTGTGTGTGTGTGTGTGTGTGTGTGTGTAAATATAAATCTATATATATATATATATA
>NC_068997.1:41800644-41802115 GCF_001194135.2 Octopus bimaculoides
GTGTGTGTGTGTGTGTGTGTGTGTGTGTGTGTGTGTGGAGGCGCATGGCTTAGTGGTTAGGGTGTCAGCACCATGATCATAAGATTGTGGTTTCGAATCCTGGACCAGACGACGCATTGTGTTCTTGAGCAAAATTTCATTTCACATTGCTTCAGTCCACTTAGCTGGTAAAAATGAGTAACACTGTGATGGACTGGCATCCTGTTCAGTTGGGGAACACATACGCCATTGAAACCGGGACACCGGGCCCATGAGCCTGGCTAGGCTTTAAAAGGGTGCATTTATTTATTTATTTTATATATATATATATATATATATATATATATACACACACACACATATTTATTTATTTACTAGCTGTCCATTGGTTACAACAAAGAGAGTTTCAGCTGGTCTGATCAACAGAACAGCTTGCTCATAAAATTAACATTAAAGTGGCTGAGCACTCCACAGACACATGTACCCTTAACACAGTTCTCAAGGAGATACAGTGTGACACAAGTGTGATAAAGCTGGCCCTTTGAAATACAGGTACAACTCATTTTTGCCAGTTGAGTGGATTGGGGCAAAGTGAAATAACTATCTTACTCAAGGACACAACACATCGCCAGGAATTGAACTCACGACCTTATGATCATGAGCTGAATACCCTAACCACTCAGCCACACACCTTCAGTTAGTATCTCACTCCCTGACAGCAAGTATTGATTTGTTTACATCTCTGTGACTTAGTGGATTACTAAATAGAAGAAGCACCAGACCTATGAGTGTATATATATATATATATATATTTATATATATATATATATATATATATTTATATATATATATATATATATATATATACACACACACATACACACTCGCACAAACAATGGGGTTTCTTTCAGTTTCTGTCTACCAAATTAACTCTCAGGGCTTTGGTCAGTGTGAGGTTATAATAGCAGATACTTGTCCTAGGTACCATGCAGTGGGACTGAACCCAGAGCTATTGGACAGGTGGGTATTTTGGCAGCTTTAGACAGGCCTAGAGCTGACAAATTCCATTGTCATTTAACAATTCCTCCAAGATTCCTTCAACACCTACTCCTAAACTGCCAAAGATAGTAGCTAAAGTGCATTATTTACATTATTTACATTTGATGGATATTTGTCCTCATCTTGTTTTAATAATAATAATAATAATAATAATAATAATAATAATAATAATAATAATGCCCGGATGCAGTACCAGGCAGTGGCTCACATGGCTTCTGATCTTAACTGATTGGAAGTGTTATCATGTACATTGTTTTGTCTTGGTATAAAAGATGGGCTACAGCAAATATTCTTCTTAATACCACAGATTTGCTTGTCAGTTGTTTGACCTTAACCAGTTGAGCATGTCCCTTCACGAGCAGAAGTAGAGGGGGAGCATCATAGCCATGTGTTGAGAGGAATTCTTTGGGGTTTGAATAATTCACCTTTGGAA
>NC_068997.1:41802979-41804155 GCF_001194135.2 Octopus bimaculoides
GGCAAAAGAGACCGATAGAATAAGTACTAGGCTTACAAAGAATAAGTACTAGGCTTACAAAGAATAAGTCCTGGGGTTGATTTGTTCAACTAAAGGTGGTGCTCCAGCATGGCCGCAGTCAAATGACTGAAACAAGTAAAAGAGTAAAATAAAAAGAGTAATTTTGTCATTATTAGTCTAGGGTCTGGAACATAAATCAACATGAAATTTTGAAGGAAAGCTTTAAATTAGATTGTTTTAAAATAGAAAATTTGCTTAATAGAACCAACGGTAGTTGGAGGCTGGTTGATATTAAAAGGGTTAAAATGGAAAAAAGAAAGAAGACTAAACAAATAACTTATATTGGGGTGTGTTTTTAGTCCATCAAATCCAACCCCAATGCTTTAAGTTTGGTGCTTATTCTATTTAGTGGTTCATTAAGTTACAAGGGTGTAAACAAACCAACATTGGTTGTCAGGTAGTGAGATACTAACTGAAACACACCTATGTACATAAGTGTGTGTGTGTGTGTGTGAGAGAGAGAGAAAGAGACTGTGTGAGAGAGAGAAAGAGAGTGTGTGAGAGTGAGAGTGTGTGTGTGGTAAGAAGTTTGCTTCCCAACCACATGGTTCCAGGTTCAGTCCCACTGCATAGCACCTTAGGCAAGTGTCTTCTACTATAGTCCTGGGCTGACCAAAACCTTGTCAACAACAAATACAAAAAGAAAGGAAGGAGAAACACTGACAGTAACAGAAAACCATTTCAGTATCAAAACTGAAACAATCACATTTAATAGTGTAATGACAGATAGTTTCACTTTAATGGTTTCATTTTAATACTACATACATACCTCATTCTAATTGGCGGGAATTGTAAGTTATTTCTAACTCGTCCTTCACCATGATAACAACAAAAAAAAATAGCCACACATCTTTTTCAAATACAATCGACAAACATATATTCCCTACAAACTGTGAGTTTTTTGGAAAATCTTTTTGTAAATCTTGAGATTAACACCAGCACGATTACCTACCTAACCCTAGCTCTGACCCTAAAACCCTAACCCCTAACACTGTAGTGAAAATCATGCCGGTGTTAATCTGAAAATTTAACAATCTTTTTTAAAACACTTTTACTTACTAGCATTTTTTTTATTTAGTGTGGGGGGGGGGGTTGCCCATATATATATATATATAT
>NC_068997.1:41804730-41812762 GCF_001194135.2 Octopus bimaculoides
TCTATCGGTCTCTTTTGCCGAACTGCTAAGTGACGGGGACATAAACACACCAGCATCGGTTGTCAAGCAATGCTAGGGGGACAAACAGACACACAAACACACACACACATATATATATATATATATATATATATATATATATACATATATACGACAGGCTTCTTTCAGTTTCAGTCTACCAAATCCCCTCACAAGGCTTTGGTCGGCCCGAGGCTATAGTAGAAGGCACTTGCCCAAGGTGCCACGCAGTGGGGCTGAACCATGTGGTTGGTAAGCAAGCTACTTACCACACAGCCACTCCTTTTAGTTTTTGCAGAGCACAAATTCGCAAAAATTTTCTGAAAATTCCTCAAAATAAAAAAAGTTATGTGGGTGCATAACGTTATTGGGTGCTTAAAGCAGAATTTTGCTGAGACTTTTTCATAGATTTTCTTTATATTTCTATAATTTTGCAATTGGTTTGCAAAATTCTCATCAGGAAGAGGAGGATTCTGTTAAGCCATATTTATTTACAAGATTTAGAAGTCAAGAACATCATATGAATGTAGTTAATACTTTTTCCTAAGTACATTATTAATGCACAGGAATTAGTGTATTATCATATGGAAAAGGTTTATACAATTTGATGGCATATAATTAGATAGTAATATAATTTAGACTATATCCATGTAATCACATTTTCTGTTTTCCCATTTCTGAACCTTGGTTGTTACTCAACTGGTTCTCATGAAAAACTTTTACAAGTTAGCCTGCAATTTCTAGAGATAATCCCTATATTTCAGTCTTTAGAACTAAACGTAACTTCCATATAAAATACATGAAACTAACAATAAAAATAAAGAATTAAAATGAATGTTAAAAGTTCGTTACTTTTTCAGCGTCCGTTTTCTTTTCTAACATAAATTACATCTATACTTGTACATTTTATAAATTATAGATTAGAGAAAATTCTATGTTGCCACGAATTCGTTCACTTTTCTCGAAGAGTAGAAAACATCTGTCTTTTTTATTCAAGTCAGAATATTTAAATCTGAAGAAATGTTAATTCAACGTTGAATATCTGAAATCACCGGCCAAATGGTGTTTACGTAATTAACACCGACTTCCTTAAACAGCTGGCAGCTTAATTAGAGTCGCTAATAACAAACCAAGGGAGGTAATTCTTCAGTCAAGGTCTTGCTTAAATGTTCTGTTTATTGGTTAATCGCCATTAATTTCCCGCATGTTTGGGCGCTGTTTGACACGGTTGAGGCCGATACGGAACGTCCGGATATGCTTCTTGAGCAAAACTGAACCCTGTTACTGCTGCCTTTCACAAGAACAAGATCCTACGGTTGCTAAAACTTGTCCGTTAGCATCGCTCAATACTATCAAATCGCTACATACTGCTATTGCATATTTTTGTCCGTGTCAACCGCAAAAAGAACTTAGGATGAGACAACTGACTTTCGACAACCAGGCACTTAAGTGTCTGCCATTTGATCCTTCGGACGATGTTAAAACGCAGAGATCTGTTCCTAATGCATGTTTTTCCAAGGCACAACCGACCCCTGTCGAGAACCCGGTGATGGTTGCTTATTCTTCGTCTGCTTTAGCCCTGCTGGGGTTAAGTGTTGAGGACATTGAGACAAATGAGGCCGTAGAATATTTCAGTGGGAATAAAATCATGAAAGGCTCAGAACCAGCTGCCCATTGCTATTGCGGTTATCAGTTTGGTCTATTTTCGGGTCAACTTGGAGACGGAGCTGCTATGTAAGTATTAAAGCACTTTATTAAAACTTATATAACTTCTGGACGAATCTATTCGTAGTTTTTATATTCTGTGTTAATTGCGTTTATTCCCGCAAACCCAATTAACATTTACCACGCTCTTTCCCTATTGCTTTTGGTTCATCTGTCGAACCTTTTTTTAGAACCCATAGTATTCAATTATAAGTTATAATGAATTCAACAGTTGTAAAAGTAATTGTAGAAATGTATTAACGATTTTTACCAGTCATTTTAGCAGTGACGGAATGTTTATTGAAAGTTACTTGGTATTGTTACGAGTAAACATGGTAAGCTGACGGTGGTCCATTGTCGACAAACAATAAACAGTGAAGTTAATGGGTTTAAATACGTTTGCATGACATGGTGAGAAGTAGCATAGAACAAAGCCCTTCTGATGAGGGAATACAAGTTGTTGTTTATTTCTGTTGACCTTGTCATCAAGGGTTTTATAGCGGCGACCATCCTGTCTTTGTTTATTATAGGCATAGAGGATTTAATACGTCCTTTCTAAGTTATTACGACTTGTTCTCAAACGGTGCACTGCAGCGCGCTGATGCGCAGCTAGGCGTGTCTAGGTGAGCTGCGGATTTATAAAAATGTAATTAAAAGCTTTTAGAAACTCCATTGTAAAATGCTTCCACAATTTAAAAAAAAAAGGCGTATTATACATGATTTTGTGGTAAAGAATTATAATCAATTAAAATAAAGTAAACAATAGCTTTCTATAGTTTTCTTTTTATGTTTAGCTTTAAAAACAGCTGTTGTTTTTAAAACTTGCAGTGCGCTTCTAATTTCCGTACAAAATGCTCCAGTAATGTTTTTGCTTGGTCTCCAATGCGTCGTCATTTCAAAATAATTGTGAATCACTTTGTTTGATTGAAGAATATTCGACTGCTTGTTCTAGCGACCGTCGCTTCCCTCCTTGTTATCACCAATCATCATCGGCGTTTTACGTCCGCTTTTCCCTGTCTGCACGGGTTAGACAAAACTTTCAAGAAGTGTGTTGTGGCCTTATGCCCTTCCTATCGTCAACTCTTCCTATAACACGCAGGGACAGTAACCTCATTGATGCTCTGTAATGATATCCTTTACTTGTTTCAATCATCAGATTGCGGCCATGCTGTGGCACTGCCTTGTAGATTTTTTTCATCTGAGTCGTGACGATGTTTATAAAACATGTTTTCCAAAACATTATTTAGTGGACTTTTTGGACCTTCTTACAAGAATGGGAGTTATTCACCCACTCTGGAGAATCGCTGGTTTAGTATAAAATGAGTTTAAGGAACTTTTATTTCCCATATTTTTAAAATGTAACACAATCTGCTACATACTCTAAAATTAGCATAGTCTTAGGAATTTTCTAATTAGCAATGGTTTGTATCATAAGAAATTGCTGTAAGACAATAATATATCAAAAACTTTATTAGATAATTGAATGATGTCACAATTAAACATACTACTTAAGGGAGAGAACTTGCCAGTCTGGTGATAGATCAATTATTAAAGGAAAATAGGAATCACAGTTTCTTTACTTTCAGAAAAATAGATAAATAAATATCATGAGATCGTAAATTTAGTCAAAGTTAACAGCTTTAGTATAACCCTAATCTGATATTAGATTTTGTTGTTTATGCAATTCAGTATTAATAATAAACTCACAAATCAAACCTTTCTCTTTGAATGATGAAGTTCATTAATTGGGGAGACAGGTTGAGCAGGACTTGGTGGAATAATATCACTATGGTTGATAATTAAAGAATCTCCGGCTTGAGAAACAGTATTGTCATGGAATGAAGAATGAGGTCTAAATAAGTGTTATTGCGATGCTCTACTAAATCAGCTATCGGTAGTCTGATTCTGCAAGTTTAACTATTTCATCTGGAGATGTCAGGCACCATGACAAATCATACAGTGAGTAAGTCTCTATTACTCCATCTCTTTCATGAATAACAATATTCCTGTCATTATATTCCAGAGGTAAGGTGGCTAGCAAGCTGGCAGAATTGTTAGCAAGTCTGACAAACTGCTTTGTGGCATTTCATCTGTCTTTACTTTCTGAGTTCAAATTCTATCCAGGATCAATGAAATAAGTACTGGTCAAGTACTGGAGATGGTGTAATCGACTAGCCACCACCCAAAAGGTTTCAGGTCTTGTGCCTACAATAGAAAGAATTATCTTCCAGCAGTGCATCCTTTAATAAAGGATCACTTTTGAATGTGCCTCTTTTTTTTCAAATAAAGACAAGGCCAGGAAAAATTAGTCAAGAAGGTAGAGAGACACCAACTGAAGAATGGTATCTAAGAAGAAAGAAATGATGGTGAGGAATCTAATTGATAGAAGCTGAGAGAATTGAACAAATCAAACAAAGTACTTCGAAAAGAACATCATCCTAGCACGATTCTGGAAGATTCTAACAAGATTAGCAATTCAGGTTCCCTCCACTATCTCATTAGTTTTCTTGTATTACAGTACTTATTGGGTTGATAATGAAGAGGTGGTTCTGTTTTGCCTAATTCTGTGTTTTAGGAGATTTTGCACTTCCTTACCCATAAATTGAACTCTTCTATCAGTGTGTATGTCGTCAAGAGTCCCAACTACAGAAAATAGCTTTTTGATACATCTAACAATGGTTTAAAAGATATCAGTGCAAGAAAAAGCAAAAAGGTAACATGAGTTATTCATCAAATACCTCTCAAAGATATTTATTGCAAGATGCCAACTGTTTGTCTCCCACAGAAACCAAGGAAATATATTCTGTTGCCTGAATAATCTTTACCAAATGTTAATTTGTAGAAGTGTAAAAGATAGGTTTAGTTTAGAATATATTTAGCAACCATAACAGATTTTTTGAAACTTTTTAATAGAAAATGGAAAGTGTTTTTTTTTAGTTGTGTTTTGACTTTTATTTTTACATATGTAACAACCTTCTCAGACATAGGTGACAGAATTTATTGTGAATTCATTAAAGAAATTTATTATTATCTGCTTGAACCAAACAGCTTGGAGACAAGACATCAGCACATGCATTCTCTCTTCAACGACATTAAAAAGAAAATAAAAACTAGTGGAAGAAACTTTGAAGTTTCCAACATTTGAAGTTTGACATTTGTTATTTTTAATTTAAAAGATTTGCAAAACCTCAATTGTATACCTTGTAATGAATTGTATACCTTGTTAGTCTGTAATGAGGGTAAAATATCTCTCCAGGGGGTTGTGTTATCATTTGTATAAACACTAAACAGCTGTGCCAGCATCTTGGAGTTCAATAGAAGGCTACAGCAATTCACCTTTTGGAATAGGTACAAGAGTAAAAAGTAATAGAACGCCGTCCTTGTAATAATATTGCAACTAAAGTAGCATCTAATATATTCTATTTGAATGTAAATAAACTGTAGATGTGAATAGTATGGAGGTAAATATTTTCTATGTCAGCTTTAAGATTTCTGAAAACGGTAACAGGTTCTTGAAGAACAAGAAAGATGACATATTCATTAAGAGTATTAACATTATCATTATCTTCATATATCCATTTCCCATACATGTATGGGTTAGATGAGTTGTCAAAATCCAAGTCAGTTTTTCGTTACGATCTATTACTTTCCTAGATCAGTCAGGGAACTTCATCTTACTTATTAGTTGCTTCCCATTACATTTGATGTAATGAAGCAGCAACTCTTTTGAAAACTGGAAATTTTAAGGTATTTAAGAGGAAGCAACTTATCAGGAACAGGTGATTATTTTGTGCTCTTAAATACAATAATCAAGGTAATTGATGTTTGTTTTATTGATGACACACTTTTTACTAGAAAGATTTGTGTTGAGATTTTCTTAATGTCTTTAGATTTCTGTCATAATCGTCTAAAGAGTTGTTACATGCCATAACGTTGTCTAAATTTGAGCATGTAGATTCCAGGTTACTTTGTGAGATAATTTGGTTCATCACATGTTGAAAATATCCCATATCATTCATGAGGTTGAATGAATTTCAGTATATTGAAACTATTGTCCTTAGGCTTATAAAACAATAAAAGGATGGTCTGTAATTCCCACTAGACATGTTTCATACTGACCTTGCTAAAATGTAAATGTTGGGGTACAGTTTGGGTTAGTTCATGAATCGTAGGTGCTGGAAAAGCATCAAAGAGAGTGTTGTCAGTGGTTCAGAAATCAGTAATCCGTTGTCCCTTTTTTTTTTTTTCTTTTGTTATTAGTACATGAGTTCTTTATAGTAAATTACTCAGTTCTCTTATATCTTCTTTGAAAAATTATTTTATTCCTTGTGTGACGAATTTGCAATCACTCACACAACACTTTTGAGCTCATGTAGCAAAAGGTTTTGTAACCAAAGTGAAATTAGTGGAAAATGTAACAGGGGGGAATGTTCAGGCAAGCAAGACTTGACAACACTAGAGGGGTTTCAGGATCATTAAATTCAAATGCCCCTGGAAATGGCTGAGGCTTGTAATACTTTCTACGTATTACATCTAAGCAAAGACTGAGTATAATCAACAGTGTTTGAACATATTACTGGAATTCACAAACAAAGCTATGTTGCTGCCATTGCAACGTTACTACTGAATAGTCTTAATGACTAAATTCTTCTGTTTAGCAATAATTAGCTTGGCTACACTGTCACTGTTTATACTGTCAACTAAAACAAGTGTACAAGGCAAAAATAAAATGTTCTAATAAAGCTAAAAGAAATTAATGCTTTGAAGATTGGTTCATGACTGGATTTGTCAAATTAGTTTTGCACCTTTTTTTTCCACTTTTGTGACATATGACATTTTTTGCTGTACATTTTCTGTGGTCATGCTAATACTCCCATCACACACACACACATACAAACTTTTGTTGTTGTTGTTGGCACTCCGTTGCTTACGACGTCGAGGGTTCCAGTTCAACGGAACAGCCTGCTCGTGAAATTAACGTGCAAGTGGCTGAGCACTCCACAGACATGTGTACCCTTAACATAGTTCTCGGGGATATTCAGCATGTCACAGTGTGACAAGGCTGACCCTTTGAATTACAGGCACAACAGAAACAGGAAGAAAGAGTGAGAGAAAGTTGTGGTGAAAGAGTACAGCAGGGTTCACCACCATCCCCTGCCGGAGCCTCGTGGAGCTTTAGGTGTTTTTGGTCAATAAACACTCACAACGCCCGGTCTGGGAATTGAAAAAGCGATCCTATGACTGCGAGCCACTGCCCTAACCACTGGGCCATTGCACCTCCACACACATACAAACACACACTAACATTTTGTGAAATAGCTGCTGAAATAATTTCCAGTTTAGTGTCCTGTTTTGTAACACTAGCAGCATTTACAAAGACATTGTGGTTATAGGCCAGAAATTTGGGGTAAGAAATTAGACAGTACCACCAATGCTAATACTTGACTGCTACTTTTATCAACGACGAAAGGAGGAAAGGCTAAGTTAACCTTTGTGGAATTTGAACTCAGAACTCAGAGACCCAGAACAAACATCACACAGCATTTTGCCTGTTGCCCTAATAATTCTGCCAGCCCATTGCTCTATGCGTATGTGTGTCTTTGTGTTTTGTTTCGTTCCCACCACTATTTGACAATTGTAGGTTTGTTTACATCCCATTAACAAAGCAGTTCAGCAAAAAAGAAAAGAGAACAATAGAATAAGTAGCAAACTTAAAAAGAAAGTACTGGGATTGATCAGTTTGATTAAACCCTTCAGGGCGATGACCCAGCATGGCCACAGACTGACATAAAACAAAAGAGAAAGCTCTACCATTACTTGATACATTAACTGTCGAGGAAATATTGAATCACAAAGAAATATAAATAATTGTATACTGATGTCTCCTGAGATGAAGCAGTGACTAATGTTTCCGTCAGATTCCTTCATGAAAGTCACTAAGCCCCTTTCCATTTAGCTCACTTTTGTTTCTATAAATTCTAGAAATCGTGTGAAAATGGCTTCTCTGTTATTTCCAACCCTCTGCTATGTCGGGTCTTCATCGACATGGCTGTTTGGTAATTGTTTTCAATGTTCTATAAATTTCAGAAAAACCAGAACACAGAACCGAATTGAAATTATTTTTTAACATTAAAGTTATTATTGTAATAATAATCCTTTCTACTGAAGGCACAAGGCTTGACATTTGGGGTGGTGGGAATTAGTCGAATACATTGACCCCAGTATTTCACTGGTACTTAATTTATTGACCCTGAAAGGATGAAAGGCATAGTCAACCTCAGCGGAATTTGAATTCAGAATGTAGTGACAT
>NC_068997.1:41815015-41819992 GCF_001194135.2 Octopus bimaculoides
ATAAACAATATATGAGTATATGCATATATATGTACATGTATGTACATACCTTCATCTACATACACACACACACACACACACATATAGCTTCCTTGCTCATAGACTATTTATTTAAATGCAACAAGTTTTTAATAAGGCTTCTGCATAAACTTGTAATAATCTTTGAAAGCAATATGGGAGGTAACTCTACTGAAATAAAACCCACTTCCTTTTATATATCAAATCAAAAATTCCTTTGCAAATGGCATCAACTGAAATGACAAAAAAAAATTTTTTTTGTTCTTTCCAGGTATCTTGGTGAAGTTATAAACGATAAGAATGAACGATGGGAAATACAACTGAAAGGGGCTGGCCTTACACCATTCTCTCGTGGTGCCGATGGCAGGAAAGTACTACGCAGTAGTATACGAGAATTTTTATGTAGTGAGGTAAAATTGTTTTTGAATTAACACCTTGATATAAATAATAAAAAAAAAAAACTAACATAGTTGATTAATTACTAAACTTCACGAAATTATAGCATTAATAAGAAGCCTCAAAGGGTGGCTATAGCAGCCAACTCTCCCTCCTGTCGTAGTCTGAAAGTAAATGTTCTGTTTGTATTAATGGTATTCTAATTGTTTAATCAACTGAACTACCTACTAACTGAATTATATTGCAAGTGGTTGAATATTCCACAGACATTTATACCTGTAAGTTAACTGTCAAGCAGAATCAGCCACAGTATGTGTCAAGAGTGGCTGACTGAATTACAGATACAATCCATCTAATAGGCTTCCACACAGTTTCCATCTATTCAGTTTCACTCACAAGTTTTAAGTCAACCTGAGGTTGTGGTAAAAGATATTTGTCCAAGATACTCCATGGTGGGATCGAACCTCCGATGTAATGATTGCCATTACATTCAGCTACCTTTGCATCCATAAATTACATTATTCCTTCTTTAAAAAAGAACAATGAAGTTACAAAGTTGACCCCAACGGAATTTGAACTCGAAACGCAAAGACAGACGAAATACCAATAAGCATTTTGCCAGCTTGCTGTCCTTATTGGCTTAATAATAATAATAATAAACGCTTCAGATTTTGGCACAAGGCCAGCATTTGGAGAGGAGGCAGTTGATTACATCAACCCCACTATTTGAATTATGCTTTATTTTATCGACCCCAAAAGTATAAAAGGTAAAGCTGATCTCACTAGGATTTGAACTCAGAATATAAAGAACCAGAAGAAATGCTACTAAGCATTTTGTCCAACTCGTTAATGATTCTACCAACTTGCTCCCTTTTTTTTTCTTTTTTTTTTAACTTTACTTTTTGACTTTACCCACTAAGAGACCTTCAGAAACCCTCATAAGCTTATACTGTATTAGTCTGATGCTCTACCAACTGTGCTGTATGAGCAGCTCAAAAATAATAATGTGTACACAGCCTAGAATTTGTAGGGAGAGGGATCATTGATCACATCAACCCCAGTACTTGACTGGTACTTAACACTTTAGCATTTAAACCAGCCATACCTGGCCCAAATATTCTACCTTTTTTATGCTCAAACTGACTGGATCTGGCCTCTCATACCTTACGCTACAGTATCTACATCATCAAAATTTTGAGGCTATCAGATAATGTATAATTAATTGAAAACAATGTTAATAAATTAGCATTATATTTGATAGAATGATCTAAAAGCTAAAGGTTTAATTTATTGGCCCTAAAAGGATGAAAGGCAAAGTCAACCTTGGTGGGATTTGAACTCAGAATATAAAGACAGACGAAACGCCACTAAGCATTTTTCCCAGTGTGCTAACAATGCTGCCTTTGGTTTCAAATTTTGGTTACGGCCAGCAAGTTGGTCGTAGGTGGGGGGTAAGAGTCAGTTACATCAACCCCAGCACTCAACTAGTACTTATTTTATCAACCCCAAAAAGATGAAGGGTAAAGTTGACCGTGGCAGTACTTCAGCTCAGACAAAATGCCACCTAAGCATTTTGCCCGGCATGATGGTTTTCTGCCAGCTCATCACCTTAAACCTTTAGCATTCAGATTATCCTGTCAAATGTAATGTGTATTTATTCGCATTGTTTTGAATTAATCATACACTATCTCATAGCTTCAAGATCTTGAGGATATGATAATTTATATTCAAAATAACATTGTAGGATAGGTGTGAAATGCCAGATGTAGTAAGTTTGAATATCATCATCATCATCATCATTTAACGTCCGCTTTCCATGGGTTGGACAATTTGACTGAGGACTGGTAAACCAGGTGGCTACACCAGGCTCCAATCTGATTTGGCAGAGTCAGATTGGAAAACCAAGTAAAATATTTGGGCCAGATATTGCCAGTTTAAATGCCAAAGGGTTAATAATAATAATAATAATAATAATAATAATAATAATCCTTTCTACTAAATGCACAAGGCCTGATATTTTTTGGGGGGGAGACTAGTCAATTACATCGACCCCAGTGTTTCACTGGTACTTAAGTTATTGACCCCTAGAGGATGAAAGGCAAAGTCAACCTTTGCAAGAAGAAGAAGAAAAGCCAAAAATAAAAAAGTTATGTTTCCTAATTTCATGCTATTTTTACTTCAAAACGCAAGTTTATACTGGTTCACGTTATTTTTCAGGCTTTTTATTACTTGGGTATTCCAACCACAAGAGCTGGAACATGTATAACATCAGACTCTACAGTTGTAAGAGATATTTTCTACTCGGGCAACCCTCGCCAAGAAAAATGTACGATTGTCCTCCGTATTGCTCCTACATTTCTCCGGTTTGTATTTAACTGCTTTAATATAAAATGGAGTGAACGTTAGTTTCTCATTATTTTCATGGATTTCACAAGCACCATAGAGATCAACCAGAATGTGTAACTCATCTTTTTTCCCTATTTGCTTATTTTATGTTGTAGTGAGGGTAAAAGGAAGTATCACCATTGCCGATATTCATTGGTGAAATATATCATGTTTGCCTTTTACTTGTTTCAATCACTACACTGCCAGCTGCTGGGGCACCACTTTCAAGGGTTTAGTCAAAGAAATTGACCCCCAGTACTTTATTTCTAAGCCTGGTAATTATTGTGCCTGTCTCTTTTACGAAACCACTCAATTACTCGGATGCAAACAAACCCAACACAAAGACAAAAATTCACACACACACATACATATGTATGTATATATTCTTTTATTCTTTTACTTGTTTCAATCATTTGACTGTGGCCATGCTGGAACACTGCCTTAAAGGGTTTTAGTCAAAGAAATCGATCCCAGGACTTATTCTTTGTAAGCCTAGTACTTATTCTATCAGTCTCTTTTGCTGAACCACTAAGTTACAGGAACTCAAACACACCAATATCAGTTGTCCAGCAATGTCAGGGAAACAAACACAGATGCAAAGACACACACACATAGATATATACATATATGTGACGGGCTTCATTCAGTTTCCATCTAGTTTTGGTTTGGCTCTAAAATCCCTAAAAATAGACCTAGAGAGCTGAAATTTTCAAGTTGTAGCTTAGACATAGAGCTTTCCAAAAAGATATAGCATGCCAAGATCGTATGATGATCAAGATATACAGTGATTAATTTTCAGTCAACATACACTTTATATACTGTACAAAATGTATTAAACGAATCAAAAAGCATTCAAGTAGTTAATAAAAAGAAATTAAACGCTATGACATAAGCCGATGTGAAACTAATTAATCTTTAGATAAAGCTTTAAAATATTGGACATATCCCAAATATTTAATGAAATATCAGCAAATATCCTCATTGTACAAATTCATTTCATCAGCTCTTCAAATCATCAGCAACTGTTTGTCGTCTAACATAAGCCTAACTGAGGTATCACAATTAAATCAGTGTTAATATAATTAAATATATCATAATTAAATTAGTGTTAATAGGGTTGATATATAAGACAACACATTATGCCCAAATGGAATGAAATATGTCAATTGTCTTGTCTATCATTGGAGGTATATTCTGTTGACTAAAGGCAGTGATAATACTGTAGTGACACCTATAGCAGACGACTGTTATATGTTCAATGTCCGGAGTTTTATCCACGCATGCGCAGGGACTAGTTCCGGAAGGAATACAGGAAGAGTCTCATGCGCATGCGTAGAGTTCGACACCCAGCTTTGGCGCCTTTTCTCACTCTCATCGTTCGCTGATCTCCGTCGAGCCTAGACGTCCCACAGAGCTCTCTCCAACATTCCAGCACTAGAGCTACACAAATAACCACGAACTTCATTGACGGCGTCTCAGTAACCAAAGGCGACGAGCTACCGAATTCCCTCCAAGCGTGAGCCGAATTCCACTGTAAATAAATATTGTTGTGTTGTTCAGAATCTGCGTTCCGTTGTTTCTTCAAGAAATTTAATGTACGGAAGCGGAGTACACCTAATGGTGTATAACCACTTTCCTACAATACCTTTCAAAGTGCCCAGTTGGGATGAACAATGAACTTTACATATGTTTGTGTATCACTCAGCACCAAGTTTAGGAGAATCTGCAAAGGTTATGGACACTGCCCTTCTGTTTCTAACTTATAAAATCAAAACATGAGCTATAGTGCAAAATAGTTTAATAGTTCAGTGCCCAGTTAGGCCTTTTTGAGTGTTTGATGTGGTGCATTGATATCTTATGTTATTTAAGATTCATCACATATTTACTAATAAACAACTATACTTGTGTGTGTGTGTGTGTGTGAGCTATTCTTTAAAGTATCTAAATTGATCCAATTTTTCTTGTCAAGGTTTGGATCATTTGAAATTTTCAAAGCTGAAGATGATTTAACTAAGCGATCTGGACCCAGCACTGGCAACAAGGAGCTATTATTTCAGTTGTTGGATTACTCAGTCAAGTCTTTTTATCCTGAGGTGAGTTCATTGCCCTTCTCCTCTAGCTACACACACACACACACACACACACACACATATATATATATATATATATATATATATA
>NC_068997.1:41820250-41838320 GCF_001194135.2 Octopus bimaculoides
ATATATATATATATATATATATATATAAATATATATATATATATATCATTGTCGTCATCATTTAACATCCATTTTCCATGCTGGCATGAATTGGATGGTTTGACAGGAGCTGGCCAGGCTCCAATTGTCTGTTTTGGCATGGTTTCTATGGCTAAATGCCCTTCCTAATGCCAACCATTTTACTACGTTGTACTGGGTGCTTTGTATGTGCCACTGGCATGGGTGCATTTTACATAGCACCAGCACAAGTGCATTTTATGTGGCACTGGCACCTGCAAAATGAAAACATCTCAGCTGGGAGAGGGAGTGGGGGCAGAGCCATAAAGGACATGTCTCTATGTATGGATGGCCACAGTTTTACTTGACATGTCTCCTGACGTACAGCGGATTACCACAAGTCCTGGTCCATTGTCATCTTCTCAGTGAGGCCCAGTGTCTGAAGATCCTTTCTTGCCACTTCATCCCACATCTTCCTAAGTCTGCCTCTTTCACGGGTTCCCTCCACAATTAGAGATAGGCACTTCTTTAAGCAGCTGTCCTCATCCATACACATCACCTGACCATACCAGCACAGTCTTCTCTCTTGCACACAACATCTAATGCCTCTTATACTGTTTTCCTCTTAAATCATTTACACTCTGTCGTATGTGCACACTGACATTACTCATCCAGTAGAGCATGCTAACTTCATTTCATTCAAGCCTTTGCATCTCCTCTGTAGTCTATATATATTTATATATGCATCTATATATTGCCCATTTCCACAGCCACCACTACATGGACAAAGTGGACAGCCAATATGGCAAGATCTACATAAACTTACATTTCTAAACCATTCACGTCTCATGGTGGACGTTTGTGCCGGAAGCATATAAAGATTATTTAATTTCTCCTTTTCACATTGTTAGACGCTCTCCATCTTCACCATTTATTATTTTACTTCTGTATCACAGTCTTTCAAGCTAACTACAACAGTCTTATACATTCATATGTACACTATTTTTTAACAAAAACATAGAACTGTGCAATTGTGAAGACATGAAAGAGAGGCAATATGTATCTTGGAATAATAACTTTTGTAATTTATATTCAATTCAGAAAAATAAGGAGTCATCTCTACTTTTCACTGTCTCCATCCATTTATCAATCAAGTACTTTGCAGAGTGTGCTAGATGCATTGTACCATGGCACCAGCAATAGAGAGATTGCATTGCCCTAGTACAACTAAAGATTCTAAACTAAATAATTTTATGTATTTTCTGCTTTCTTGGGTATATTTTGTTGAGAAACAGTTAACATAGATGTTGTTGGTTATGTTTTTTTATATTGTTATCTATTTGTTTTGAATTGATATTATATTCACTCTCTGATTTATTCTCGTCTCTCAGATATGGTCAGAACATCAGAATGACAAACAGCAAATGTATTTGAACTTCTACAAAGAAATTGTAAAAAGGACAGCGAAATTAGTGGCGGCATGGCAATGTGTTGGCTGGTGCCATGGGTAAGATTCTACTGAGATTTCTTCACTGGATCAAAGGAGGGCGGGTCTGATTAAAGGCTAAAAAGTATAAGGTATGGGAAGTTAAACATTCCCAGATTATCTGCTTCCTATTCCCAATTTCTCGGTGGAAGTCATATAAATTAAAGTGTTCTGTCCAGAATCAACAATATCTCTTTTCATCAATATACTTTCATAGGTATATTGTATTTGATGGCATGTAAGATACATTTTTTTTTTTCAAAAATATATCTCAAAAAACTACCCCAGATCTTATGTGCAAAGTTGGGCCTATATTATATGCTTTACTTCACTAAAAATAGATGAAATACTGTATGACAATCTTAGGAAACTGAACCTTATGGAGGAGATGATGAAGGACCAAGATATCTGGTGCCTTGCTGAACTCAAGAAGACCCATCCTCCACAGCAAACGTATTAATACCATTCTCCCTGCTGAAAAGGATAGGCCTGCAAGAGCCCTGTGCAGGTGCCATGTAAAAAGCACTCGTGCTGGTGCCACTTAAAAGCGCTCATGCAAGCATCATGTAAAAGCACCACATAGAAGCACCCATACCAATGTCACATAAAAAGCACCCAGCACACTCTGTAAAGTGGTTAGCATTGGGAAGGATATCCAGCCATAGAAACCAAACCAAATCAGACTGGAACCTGGTGCAGCTCTCTTGCTTGCCAACCTTGGTCAAACCATCCAACCCATGCCAGCATGGAAAAGAAGGAGGAGGATGCATTGCCCATGCATTTTTTATGTCATTAACCTTTTCGCATTTAAACTAGTCGTATCCAACCGTAATATTCTACTCATTTTATCTTCGAAACAGTCGTATCTGGCCTCTCGTACCCTAGAATGTCTTTCCAAAAATAAACAATCACATCATCAAAATCTCAAAGCCACAAGATAATGCAAGATTAATTCAGAATAATATGATTTACACTTAACAGAGTAATCTGAATGCTAAAGGATTAACTACAGCATCTAACTAATTCCTTGCCATGTTACCTCTCCCTTTATTTCCTTTATGTTTCGTTATCCAATATTTTCCTCTTTTCTCTGCAGTGTATTGAATACAGACAATATGAGTATCTTGGGTTTAACAATCGACTATGGACCGTTTGGATTCATGGACAGATTTAATGACGATTTTATTTGTAATTCATCTGGTTAGTAACAATTCTGTTGTTTATTTGCCTTTATTTTCATTGCTATAGGTAATTGCTCATAGATTACAGCACTATATGAAGTTTTTATGATATAAAATCTCCAGGGTAGTCTTTGCTACATTTACCATATTTATTTATATATCAAAAGCGCTCATGTATAATGGGCACTCCTTCTATGTAGTTTTTATGTAGTATATGTAATTATATATAGTTGAGAGCATGTGTACGTTTAAGCATTTCATTCCGTGTATCATTTTTTTTATTTATCCCATTGCATCATATTCAGTTTTTCCCTCCTGAATTTTAGATGGAGAAGGCCGATACTCTTACAGTAAACAACCAGAGATCTGTAAATGGAACTGTCGCAAACTGGCAGAAGATATCCAAGAAGCTGTGCCACTTGACAAAACTTTACCCGAGTTGGAAAATATCTTTGATAAAACATTTAGTGACGAATACTTTGGAATGATGAAGAAAAAGGTTAGCAGTTTTACTTTGTTTCTCTTACTCTATTTCCCCTCACCCTAGAAATATATGTACGTGTGTGTATATATTCGTATACAGACTGTCTTCATTTAACGACCTACCTATTTAACGACCACTTGGAGTTAGGACGAACTTTATGAGCTGTCATTACATATTTTATACAATAGAACTTGAGGCGATGAATCCTAATTTTGAGTGATTTTCCAAGGTAGAAAGGAAGACAACTGAACTTTTCCGATGTTATTGAGAAATTTATGACAAAAAAAAGAAGATAACAAAGCAAACAACACTGACAGGATTTTTCATGCATTTTGATGTCAAGAATGAGTTGCTTTTGTAATCTTTATCCAAAGTAAAACAAATTTATTATGTTTGAGTTTCCTTTAAACCTTTTCACCTTTTCTATATAATCCTGAGAAAAGTTTATTAGACATCTTATGTACTGGGCCTGGAATCACAAACATACTTATGATGTCTGAGCTACAATAATACAGTATCCATATCCTAACTTTTAAGGTTTTCCTTGTGATAATATTATTGTTACTTATTCATTTTTCAACAATTTATGTTAGTGATTCTTGGCCCTGTACTGCATATACTTTATACAGTACGATATTCTGTTTTTATATGTATGTACAGTACACTATACCTATAAAAAAAAAAATATGTACCCTATGAATATTCGTTTAACGACAAATTTGCTTAACAACGGAGCTGTTGGAACGTAACTCGGTCGTTAAATGAGGACAGTCTGTATACATATATATTCTTTTATTCTCTTATTTGCTTTAGTCACTTGACTGCAACAATGCTGGAGCGCTATCTTAAGGGGCTTTAGTCAAATAAATCAACCTCAGGACTTATTTTTTAAGCCTAGTACTTATAATATCAGTCTTTTTTGTTGAACCACTCAGTTACGGGGATGTAAACACACCAACACTGGTTATCAAGCAGTGATGGGGGGACAAACACAGACACAATGACACACACACACACATAGATATAGATATATACATATAAGTATATATACAATGGGCTTCTTTCAGTTTCCGTCTACCAGATCCACTCTTGAGGCATTGGTCAGCCCAAAGCTTATAGTAAGACACCTGTGAAAGATGTCATGCAGTTGGACTGAACCCAGAACCATGTGATTGGGAAGTAAGCTTCTTACCACATTGCCATACCTGCACCTATATATATAAATGTGTGTGTATTTATAAATATGTGTACATTTATGTATGTGTGTATTAACCCTTTGCTTGTCCAAAGCATTTTCATAAGTTTGTCCCAAATGTTGATTCTTGTTTACGAACTTTTAGTTGGCCTTTCTTTCATATCTTCTGAGTATCATAAAGCTTTCCTTCCATTAGTCCCAAATTACTCTTATGGTTAAAAAAAATGTTTATATGTATCATATATGATGCATGGATACCAGGGGAATATGTCTTGTGTATTACATGCAATACACAGGACAGGCATAGGGTTAACAGTAGCTTGACACTGATTGGGTACATAGAAGAGTAAAGTAAACTTCACGTATGTGCATTTTTAACCATAATCCATTGTTCTCTCTGTGCACAGGAATAAATGATAGACTCTCACATCATTTTCCATGTATGTGCTTCCAGTTGTTTGATTAACTGGATGAGCTGCTAATTGAATTACTATGTGAAGTGACTGAATCATCATCATCATCGTCGTCATATAACATCCATCTTCCATGCTGGTATAGATTGGAAGTAGAATTACTTACAAAACTGGACCTTTAAATTACCTGTACATTTCATTTGCCAGCTCCCATACAGCAGTTTCTGCCTACTTAGTTTCACTCATAAGGCTTTGATCAATCTGAGGCTATAGTGAAAGACACTTGCCCAAGATGCCATGCTTTGGAATGAAATCTGGGACTTCTTGAATGTATCAACACAGGAACAAAGTACCAATCTCTGATGAGGCTTTAATAAGTACTGAAACTAGTATCATCTATCTCTTTTTCTGTTTACAATGAGAAGAAACATACAATAAATGCAATTCTCTGTTGCAAATTTCTTCTCAAACTAATTTTGAAATAACTCAATCGTTAATTTCTCTCCTCAACAACTTCCTGTTGCAGACACAAACCATTTTGTGAAAACTTTTCAAACTTTTCACATTTATCTTCTTCCTCAAACCCAAAAACAATCAGATGGTATCACCCAAAGGTTGTTAGGTTTTTTTTCTTTATATACCAGTCCCTTGACACCATCATCTGGCCCCAGCACCCTTCCCATTGACATCCTTGGATCCCTTTCCATCTGCAGATGTTCAGCCTGAGTATCAATCAGGTTGTCACCAAACTGGGAGGAGAGTTTGCTACAAAGGTCTGTCCTCTTCTGACTAACCTATAATTTAGGCTGACACATTTCATCCCAGTAAATTTATCTCTGGCTACCTCAACTCCATTTAAGCCTCACTAGTTCTAGACAAACTGGCAGAGTTACTGTATCGAATGCCTTACAGTATTCATTCCAGCTCTCTGCATTCTGAATTCAAATCTTATTAAAATCAGTTCTTTTTCTTTTCTCTCTCTCTCAACTACCTTCTTACTTTCTACAACTACCTTCTTACAAAATCTTCAATTCTCGTCTGACAAAGTACCTTGTCCAAATCACATCCCTAATTCCTCTCACACCATAATATACTCCACTTCAATTTAATTCTTATATCATTCTTACCAACCAGACCATTATTAACCTAATCTCTTTTCAGTGACTGTTTATGGAAATGGTCCTGTTTCTTATTATTTCTCTTTTTCTTTTCACCAGCTTGGCTTCCAAAAAGACCACAAAGAGCTGAAGTAAGTTGTTTGGTGCCAGATTACCTTATACACAGCTTATATCTGTATAGCTTCTAACTGATACCATTTCATTCTTTATTCTAAACCCTAACCCTTCTAGAATAATATGGCTTAGCAAGACCAACATTCCAAATTTTACCCCAACCATGCATGTGATAGACAATCTACTCAAGTCATATTTGTTACCGTAACAACTCTATACAGTTCTTAAAGAACAGACAGTACCAGGATTCATAGGCAGGACTTCCTTAATCAGTCTGAATGCTTTCACACTGTTTCTTAAGTTATTACAGATTATCAGGCCTCTTTTATCTAATAAGGCACCAGTGCTGTTCTAGGATGAGACAAAAGTAAGGGGTTTGTCAATACAAAATGCACAAATACTAAGTGATTACACATGAAACGTTTCTTAGCTTTAGTGTATTTAAAGTAGATTTTATTATTTAAAAAATCTTAAAGAGGATTCTAGCAGGATTCAAGTAACCAATAATGGAAATCAATTTGATTCCTATGAAATTCACTTCATTAGTTAAAATTTCTCTTATGGGAGAAGTGAGTCCATTGCTAGTTATATCAATTCCAGAGAAGATATTTATCTGTAAATCAGCCCTGATCGAATGTACCTATGAGTGAGGGGATTCTAGCTGTGACCACATCTTTTTTTTAAACTAATTATCTAGGACTGATGTGTCTAAATGTGTCCATTCTATTAGAGTGTGATTTGCAAAATATTTGGCTACTATTTCTACGAAGTTAAACAGTCATATAGAGGCTTCTTTCATTATTTCATTAATGCTTTAGTTTACATAAACAGTATATGCATCTGGACTCTAGATCTACTTTAGATTATTTTTTTATTTCTAAGTTTGTAAGTTTATTTCCAAAACATTCTTTTAGCAGATAAAATATTTTTTGAGTCAAACAATCTTTTTATTACAGCAATATTGTTAAAGATCTTCTTAAAACTATGTGCTCAACTGGAGCGGATTTCACAAACACTTTCCGTTTCCTGAGTAAATTAGCTGTTCCAGGTGGAGAAGGCATTGGCATAGATGAAGCACTTGAATACCTTGTTTCAAACTGTTCAACCATTGAAGAACTTAAAGCTGACTGCCATCTTCGAGTGGACGCAAGGTATGCACTCTCTCTCTCTCTCTCTCTCTCTCTCCCTCTCTCTCTCTCTCTTTTTCTCCTTTTGTAACTTTACCCATGGCTTATATCAATATTAAATTTTTTGACTAATCTTAGATTACAAGGTTAACTGGTCTGTCACTGCAGATAATGGATTAACTTGTCTACCACCATAGATCAGTATATTAGCAGATCTTCTACCTCAGATCAGTAGATTAACTGGTCAACCACCACAGATCAATAGATTAACTGGTTTGCCATTACAGATCAATAGATTGACTGGTCTACTATTACAGATCAGTTGATTAATTGGTCTCCCACCACAGATCAATAGATTAACTGGTCAATCACTGCAGATTAGCTGTCTTAATTTATGGAAAGGTCTGAGTAGACTGTCTAGAGTTTGATGAAATTAGTTTATGTTCAATTTGAACATCTGTAAGTCATTAAAAGTAGAAATGAAATTGCAAAAGGTTGATGTTCTGACATGAGTTATGTGCTGAAATGTTCATAGAATGAGATTGTGAATATTAATTTTGAAAGTTGAAAACTTACAAATAGTTGAATGACTTTACAAGCACATTAATCAATGAATCTGAAGTCTTGATACATGCAGTGAGTGAATACTCAGAGGTCGCCGTCGTCGTTGTTTAACGTCCGCTTTCCATGCTAGCATGGGTTGGACAATTTGACTGAGGACTGGTGAAACCAGATGGCTACACCAGGCTCCAATCTGATTTGGCAGAGTTTCTACAGCTGGATGCCCTTCCTAACGCCAACCACTCAGAGAGTGTAGTGGGTGCTTTTACGTGTCACCCGCACGAAGGCCAGTCAGGCGGTACTGACAACGGCCACGCTCATCTCGCTCGAGAAACCTCATGTGTCACCCGCACAAGAGCCAGTCCAGGGGCACCGGCAACGATGTTTTTATCTCTTTTGATGATTAGTATATCCAGGAATAGTAGTTGAGATTTACTGTATACAATGGTGAAGTTGATAACATTGTTTATGCTGTTGATTAAAATGTGTTTGTCCATAGGCTTAGACAGTTATCTAGGTAATGTTTCCAGTTTTCTAGTAGCTATTTGTGAAAGTTCAAGCCATATTTTAATTTAGATTATTCATATATCTGGACCCCCATGTAAGCCTTGACTAGATTGGCATAAATCAAAGCAACTTTTGTCGCCATTGCATTCCAAGATATTTGTTTGTAAATCTTGCCATCAAAGTCAAAAAGTTGTTTTTGAAGTTGAACTTTAATCTTTAAGTGATGAAACTTTTTACAATTCTCTCTGGAATTTCATGAGGAAATTTCCCAAGCCAGAAATTTATTGCATCTAGTCCATATTGGTGTAGGATTGTGATATAGAGGTTTACCACATTAAAAGATATGATAGTGGTATCATTGTTTATGGATTTTGGGAGGTGGTTTAACAGGTCCAGGTCATCCCTTACAAAACTTGATATGTATTTTAAAATAGGTTTCAATAATATGTCTAAAATGTTGAGTCTGTGTGTGTTTCACAGTTCAGGCCTGCTACGATTGGTCTAAATTTAAGGTCGGTGGGATATTGTATGTTTATGCAACCTCAAGTTGGTTACCTACAAAAATTTCTAAGACCAATCATGTAACTATCCTCTCAAAACATATACTAATTTGAGCCATGAATTCCCTATAAAAATAGGACAAGCTTCAAGCACTAGTCAGAAGCAAGACAGTTGTGACTTTGCTAAAGATATTTTAATTGGTCTGGGGCTATAGTAGAAGGTACTGCAGAGTAGGACTGAATTATATTGAAGAATGAGATGAGAGCAGGAGGAAATACCTGGAGAGGCTTTCAACAAGAAAACAGTAAAGTTGGTGCTCACATAGTTAATGGAGTGAGCCAAATGATTCCACTTAATTAAAATTATCTTTTACGTTTTATTTGTTTTAGTCATTTGACTGTAGCCATGCTGGAGCAATGCTTTTTTTAAGAGCTTAAGTCAAACAAATTGATGGTCCCAGTGCTTATTTTTTAAGTCTGGTACTTATATCAGTCTCTTTTGCTGAACCACTAAGCTACTGGGACATAATGAAACCAACACCAGTTGTCAAGTAGTCGAGCAGTGAGCACGCGCGCATGCGTGCACACACATATACACACACGTATAAACACATGCACACTTACCACAGACTCTTTTAGTTTCCATCTACCAAATCCACTCATAAGGCTTTGGTTGGCCTGGGGCTCTAGTGGAAGACACTTGCCCAAAGTGCCATGCTCTGGGACTGAACCAGAAATCACATGGCTGGCATTCAAGCTTCTTACCCATACAGCCATGCCCACACTTATTGTGAAGAAAACAATAAATACCTTAGTGGTTTTATTTCTGGTCAAAGCAGACAGGGAAGATAACCCTAACTTTAAATTATATACTGTTAACACAATGAAAAAAATATAATGTAGTGAGTCTTAATATTGCATATGTTAACGCTAATTTGAATATAATTTTTTTGTATGCTGAACCTTATTTTTCAAGTGGATGCTAAAATGATGATGGTAATTATAATATCTACTCAAATTTTGATCCCTTTTTTTATCTTTTCTCTCTATTTAGAGATTTTAACTTAATTTTGGCAATTGCTCAAACCAACCCAGACATTTTAACACAACTTGGACCAGAGGTTCATAAAGTTTTTAAAGAGTTGGAAAGAATTGAAAATGCCAGGAAACTAGCTGTGAGTTATGGAAATTGATTTTCTTTTCTTTTTTCCATATTTCTTTTTGACATAAATATTGTTCAAAAACTAAAAAAGTAGGAGAGCTGTGATGGCTGGTTGAAACATTTCATAAACTCTTATCGTTATTTATTTTGTTAATAGTAGTGTATGTTGTTATGTATCAAAGTATCTCATCTAAACCAGGGTCACTAATACTTCACTACATATTTAACTCTTTAGCATTTATACTGGCCATGTCTGACCAAAATATTCTACCTGTTTTATGTTCAAACTGACCAGATCTGGCCTCTGACACAAACCCTACAATATTAACAGCTGCCTCATCAAAATCTCAAAGTTATCAGATAATGCATGATTAATTCAAAACAATGTGAATAAATAAGCATTACATTTGACAGAATGATCAGAATGCTAAAGGGTTAAAAGCCCCATATGATAAAAGACTCTGATATTTATCACCATAATCATCATCCTCATCATGGTGGAGGCGCAATGGCCCAGTAGTTAGGGCAGCGGAAATGTGGTCATAGGATTGCGGTTTTGATTCCCAGACCCGGGCGTTGTGAGTGTTTATTGAGCGAAAACACCTAAAGCTCCACGAGGCTCGGGCAGGGGATGGTGGCGAACCCTGCTATACTCTTTCACCACAACTTTCTCTCACTCTTACTTCCTGTTTCTGTTGTGCCTGTAATTCAAAGGGTCAGCCTTGTCACACTGTGTCACGCTGAATATCCCCAAGAACTACGTTAAGGGTACACGTGTCTGTGGAGTGCTCAGCCACATGCACGTTAATTTCAGGAGCAGGCTGTTCCGTTGATCAGATCAACTGGAACCCTCATCGTCGTAAGCAACGGAGTGCCAACAACATCATCATCATCATCATCATCATCATCATTTAGCATCCAACTTCCACACTAGCATGGAAATTGGATTGTTTGACATGGTTTGACAAGTCAGAGGATTGTGTCACGCTCCAAGATCTACTTAGGCATAGCTCCCATTACTAAATGCTCTTCCTATCACCAACCACTTTACAGAGTATATTAGGTGCATTTTTTTTTTTTTTTTTTTGTGACACCAGCACTTTCACTTCTGCTTTCCATGCTGGCATGAGTTTGATGGGTTGTTACAGTTTAAGTTTTTTTCTTATTCAGAGTTACTACTATCCCAAGTGGAGATCTGCATCCCATTCATGCATTCCATTTTGGTGTGGTATCTATGACTAAATACACTTCTTAACACCAACCTTTACAGAGTGAGCTAGGTGCACTTTTATTGTTGCACCAGCCACTAGTGAGGTTGACTTATACCCCATGAGGCAAAAGAATCCTCACTATTCTACATTAGCAGAGAGTGCAAAGGCAGGAGGACCAGGGTGAGTGAGTGATGAAGGTAAGTGTGTGATGGCAGAAACAGAGTGATTAGTAGAGGAGGAGGCTGTAATAGAAGAATGACAATACTGGAATGTGGCCAGTGATTGCAGTTAGATCAACTGATGGAGGATAATATGGTTGAGTGATGGTAAGAGAGGGTGATGGATGTCAATAAGGAATACCCTAGGGGCACTTGATAATTGTTGGCACTCCGTCGCTTATGACGTTGAGGGTTCCAGTTGATCCGATCAACGGAACAGCCTGCTCGTGAAATTAACGTGCAAGTGGCTGAGCACTCCACAGATACGTGTACCCTTGATGTAGTTCTCAGGGATATTCAGCGTGACACAGTGTGACAAGGCTGACTCTTTGAATTACAGGCACAACAGAAACAGGAAGTAAGAGTGAGAGAAAGTTGTGGTGGAAGAGTACAGCAGGGTTCGCCACCATCCCCTGCCGGAGCCCCGTGGAGCTTTTAGGTGTTTTCACTGAATAAACACTCACAACGCCTGGTCTGGGAATCGAAACCGCGAGTCCGTTGCCCTAACCACTGGGCCATTGCGCCTCCACAGTTTTCTCTGTTAGTTGCTGAACTTGATAATATATAGTGCTACAAACATGACTTACTCAACAGAGATGGCATATGTTCTATATTGATGTCTGTATGACAAATGGTGAAATGCTATGAAAGTCATTTAAACTATGCCAGCATGAAAAAATGGATCTAAAAGGAAGATGTTGAGAACGATGAATTGAGCCAAAATAAATATAACAATGCTGCATTCAAGGACTTGAGGAGAATCGTTTTTCATTAATTAATGATTCTGAGGGGGAATGGTAGGGAAACTTTCAAGTTCTAAAGTAACAATCATTTGTCAGTCATCTGAGAATCAAAACCTAGCGACAAAATATGATGATAATAATAAGGATAATAATAATAATAATAATAATAATAATCATCATCTCTGGCTCTGTAGCTCACCTACAATATAAATATATATTAAAATGAGCTAATATGAGAGCATTTATGTAGTCCCTTGGCCTAACTGCCCCTCAAGACATACCTCACTGCTTTAAAATATGGATGCATTTAGACAATGTAGTTATAGTGTGGTCATGCTAGAGCACTTTTGAACCATTTTTTTCATTTTCAGTCATGAAGGAACTTTACTATATTTTATATCATTTAAGATTTTTACTCGGTACTGATTCCACATAAAATGCACTCATGCTAGGGCCATGTTAAAAGCACTGGTGCCACATAAAAAGTACACAGTATACTCTGTAGAGTGGAAGGGCATCTAGCGATAGAAACCATGCTAGAACAGACAATAGAGCCTGATGCAGCCCCTGGCCTTACTAGCTCCAGTCAAACTATCCAACCCATGCCAGCATGGAAGGTGGACATTAAATGATGATAAAAATTTAATTTCTATTTTTGTGTCTTTTTAATTAGGACAGGTCTCAGGAAGAGAAGGAACAGAGCGACAAGACAGAATGGAAGGCATGGTTGGAGCAATATCTTCAGTTATTGCAGACTGAAGCCAGTGAAGAAGACGATTTGGAAGGATTCTGCAAGAAAAGGGTTCACCTTATGAATAGTATCAATCCAAGGTATCATATTGTCCCCATAGTATCTAGTTATAACTGTGAATGTTTTAGTGTGATAGATTTCAATATAAACATTTTACAGTTTTAACCTTGAGAGACCCTCCTATATAGGCCTGCTGATATTCTATATATCATAGCAGCAAGTTGCCTGGTATGACCCTGTAGACATCCCTTTGGTAAGCTATGGATGTCTAAGATTGTATCATAGTTTTTCATTTTTCTCTCCATGATGTTCTAGTGTCAGTGAGACTGACCACATTCTCTTAGTTCTTCTGGTAGTTTTGTGTACAGAATCAGTTTTATCAGATTTTCAGATAATATTTGGGTAATATGACTCATCCAATTTGAGTTTCTCCTGAAGAAGAGATCTTCCATATTTTGTTACCAAGCTTGCCCTAGAATCTCACTGCTGGAAACCTTGTTTCTCTAGATTTTTATAATTGACTGCTGGGATGCCATATAGAAACATAAAGTTTCTTCCATTAACTTTTATGCCATGTCCAAGTTTTAGCACCAACACAAAAAAAGCAGTGACTCAGACAACTGCTCTGTAGATCTTACATTTTATTCTGGTAATAACCAGACTACATTCAAATAACTATCCATTCCTCCTTCTAAAGGACTTCATTTCTCTGAAATTGTTGTACCCATGTTTTCCTATTAACCACTTACCAGGTGACAAAAGGTAAAAATATGTGTTGCCTGTCTTTCTTAGTCAAATTAAAAAAACGTTTGTAATGGTCAGGTGCAAATTTTCTTATTCCAGTCATCTGTATAATTTATGCATTGAAACGGTCAGCTCCATGCTTTATACTGTAGGTTTGTACTACGTAACTATATCGCAGAGAATGCTATAAAAGCTGCTGAAGCTGGTGATTTCTTTGAGGTACGCCGGGTTTACAGTCTTCTTCAGAATCCTTACACTGACAACATAGAACTGGATGAGGTTTCTACAAACAGATTAGATATATCTTCCAATACTGATAACACTGATCAAGGTAGGATATTCTTTTGTTATTTTGAAATGAGTACGGTTGCTTGGCAGAGTTGTTAGAATATCAGACGGGGTGTCAAGGGCAAGGACAAATACTGCTAGGGTTCAAATACTTTTGAGATCAAATCCCAGAGAGACGAGCTTTGCCTTTTATTTTATCCCCTTTTTTTGTCAATAATAAAGTATCAATCAAGTACTGAAGTCAATTTCAACTCTCTCTCTCTCTCCCTCACACACATACACTTACTCAATTGGCCATAAAAAAAGTGTTCACATTGAAGTCTCACTAATCCTTTAACTACTGTTCTATGGAGACAAGAAAGATAATTTTGATATTAAATCTTTAAAACTTTCTGATAATGATGATGATGATGATAATGATAATGATGATGATGAAGGAGAAGAGACTATGCTACTGTATATCTTGTAAGTGATTGAGTTAGTTTCCATTGCTGACAAAACAGAATGACACAGAAATGCATATGTACTATGATTTGATTATGTTACTCACAGTCCAAAACAAAATGTGCATTTACACAGGTTTAGGTGAAGAATTTTCTCCTGGGACTATTTTTGAATTGTTATGTCTTGTTATGACTGATTACAATCAAATGTGTCAAACATGACTTTACATGATTATAATTTATCCAAAGCTGTTTCAGTTAACATTGATTAGAAAAATTCATTTTATTCCTTCTCTAGTGTTAGTAATTTTGCAAATTTTTCGTTCATTTTACAATAATCTAATTCTTTATAATACCATCTATGGTTAATTGTGATTTGTATTGCCTTTTATCAGAGAAGTACATGCATAGTGGTGGTGCATGGCTTAGTGGTTAGGTTGTTGGACTCGTGATTGTAAGAATGTGGTTTCAATTCCTGGACCTGGCGATTCCTTGTGTTCTTGAGCAAAATACTTCATTTCACATTGTTCCAATCCACTCAGCTGTTGAAAATGAGTAATCCTACAAAAGACCAGAGTCCCATCCAGAGAGGAATATATATCATCATCATCATCGTCGTCGTCGTTTAATGTTCGCTTTCCATGCTAGCATGGGTTGGACGATTTGACTGAGAACTGGTGAAACCAGATGGCTATATCAGGCTCCAATCTGATTTGGCAGAGTTTCTACAGCTGGATGCCCTTCCTAACGCGAACCACTCAGAGAGTGTAGTGGGTGCTTTTTATGTGCCACCGGCACAAAGGCCAGTCAGGCGGTACTGGCAACGGCCACAATATATATGTATATATGTCACAGGAACCGGGAAACCAATCCTATGCTTCCTATCATGGGATTCAGTTTAACTTAAAAATTCAATTGTAAAATGGTTTGCTACAAAACAATGTGTAGAAATCACTGAGCAAATATTTCGAATTTCTATTGAATGCTACTTCAAATCTTCCTCGTCTGTAAAATGTTCTGTTCCTTATTAAATATGTTTCTGTTTTATTGCAGCTTCATCTTGTGAAGGCGCTGTGGCAGCAGCGGCAGCAGCGGCAGCAGCTTCATCTTGTGAAGGTGCTGTGGCAGCAGTGGCAGCAGCTTCATCTTGTGAAGGTGCTGTGGCAGCAGCTGTTGAGGACTCCAGTGTTTACAGTTCCTCAGGAATCAGTTATGACTGCAAACCTCCAAGTTGGGCTTATGATATACGTGTCTCCTGATCTTCATAAATTATCTCTCAATACTGCACCATAGAAGCACTTGTTACTCACAAATACACTTTATTATATTCTTGAGGGTGGCAAGCTGGGCAGAATCGTTAGCATGCTGGATAAAATGCTTAGCGGTATTTCGTCCGTCGCTACGTTCTGAGTTCAAATGCCATCGAGGTCAACTTTGCCTTTCATCCTTTTAGAGTTAATGAAATAAGTACCAGTTACACACAGTAATCAACTAGACCCTCCCCTCAAATTCCAGGCCTTGTGCCTACAGTAAAAAGGATTATATTCTTGAGGGTGGGAGGGCAAGTTCAACAAAGCTCTGTCTGGCCATTTAGAATGAAGAACTCAAAGATAAGTCTGACAAAGAATAAACATTTAATCTATAATTGTCTCTTCAACAAAATGTGTTTTGTCCAACAAACAATTGTGTTGAATGTTTACACTTTAGTCTAGTTATTTATTACATTATCACTTCCACTTTATCCAACATTTTTATCACTAGTGGCCACTTCTCTGTGCCACACAATTACTTTTCTGTCAGACAAAGGGTCAATCTTCAAATATCAGAACCTCTTCTTTCCATATACACCTCTATATTCTATAAACCCCATTTATTCTGACTTCTGTATCAACTATTCTTCCATCTTCACCAACTGCACGATAAAGACCCCACCACAACATCCACTCTAAATCTGAGGAGATGCAACACTTACTCAATTGTGGCTACCCTCAATTTGTTGTGAATATTGCACTTTACTAAGCCAGAGCTATTAGTCATGCTATCACACTCGTCTTGAGCATATATTTAACTGCAGACTAGCTTCCCTTCTATTTTACATCTTGTCCATTTTCCACTTAATATGCATGCCCCTCCGTAACTTCGGCTTTTTATCCTCCAAGCTTGTGATTCCCAATTTTTCCCTGGCCACTTCTCTGTGCCACACAATTACTTTTCTGTCAGACAAAGGGTCAATCTTCAAATATCAGAACCTCTTCTTTCCATATACAAATTTAACAAAATTTAGATTTACTATAACCTACATGGTTGACAGAGGGCACAAGAACACGGAGTATTGTATGATCAAAACCTTTAATCCAGTAAACTAGTGAGTGACCTTAAAGCTTACGGGTAAACAAGAATTGAACTTTGGTGCTCAAAATGCTATGGCTCTGCTGGACTTCAATAGAATATGATAGTAACAGCCTTTGCCACAAGAAGTAAATAAGTAGTAATTCTTATTACTAATGTTGTGTTTAGCATGACAGAGATATATCTTAACACATAGAATTAACCATATTTAAATTATCACATAGACCTTGATTAATATTTAGTGTGAACAAGTGCTTCTATGGTGCTGAAATAAGCCAAACAGATTGCTAAGAATGTGGGGAAAAAGATCTAGAAGAATTAACAAACTTGAATGTCGTTATCAAAAAATAATTTCTCATATCATAAAGTCTTTGCGTCTATTCCCATCCACCTCTTCGTTCTGCATTATTGAAACAGGTTAAGAAGTACTTAGTTATCCATTTCCATTGGTTGGATCCTAGTTCTTCACAAAGATATACAATCGTTTAGTAAGGAACATATTAATTCATACTAACAATTGCAGGATTAACTAATCTTAATGTTGCTTTCTCTTCATTAATAACAAAATAAATTCCCTGATTATTATTATTGTTATTATTACTATTATTATTGAGGTGGCAAGCTAGCAGAATTGTTAGCACACTGGACAAAATACTTAGTGGCATTTCGTCCATCTTAAAGTTCTGAGCTCAAATTCCACCAAGATCAACTTTGCCTTTCATCCAATTAAGGACCCATCAAGCACTGGAGTCACTGTAATCGACTAGCCCCCCACCTCCCCCCAATTTCAAATCTTGTGCCTATTGTAGTAAGGATTATTACTATAATTATCATCATCCTCCTAAAACTGCTGGCCTTGTACCAAAATTTGAAACCAGGGCATTGAGTTGGCAGACAAAAATTGCCTAGCAGCATTTCTTCCAGCTTCGCATTCTGAAGTTAAATGCCACTAAGGTTGACCTTACCATTCATTCTTTTAGGGCCAATAAAACAAAGTACCAGTTAAACACTGAGGTTGAGGTTTATATTAGAAACAAATATCATAATTGTCATGATTAAAGCAGTGGATTGGCAGAATCGTTAGCACAGCAGACAAAATGACTTGTGGTATATTCTTATGGACTTTCATGTTCCGAGTTCAAATTCTACCAAGCTTTGCATCATTCCAATAAAATAAAATACCAGTTAAATACTGGGCTCAGAGTTATCAATCATATCCCTCCTCTAAATTTAAGGTTACGTGCCTTTGTTAGAAATTATTATCATCATCATTAGGCAAGTTGATTTTATTGCAAACTGCTGACATCAGTTACAGATTATCCATTAGCAGAATTATCAGATAATCTATCTAACCATATTATTATTGTTTTTATTTATAAACATTTAAAATCCTCATAATTCAGTTTGTTCAAACACTAAATTATTATATTGATATTATATCGGGTATTAGAAACTAATGAAAATTCACTAAGATCATA
>NC_068997.1:41838639-41845065 GCF_001194135.2 Octopus bimaculoides
ATAAATCAACTTTAAACAGTCTAAACATACTATTAAAGAAATATGATTAAATCAGTTTTTTTTTTTTTAATATTTACAAAACGATTAATAAAATTTTCTTATAACAAAATGATTTGAGTTGTGTATGATGACATATTACATGAAAGGATTGTATGCTATATATATGTATTTGTGTGTGTGTGTGTGCATATATATATTATTGGTTGCACATACTTAGTGTATGTTTTGTTTATATGCCAAATTTGCAACATAGCATCCAAGGAAAGGTCCCTACATGATGCAACATGTTAAAGAACACCTGAATGTCACAGACCAGGCAAGACAATTTGCCTCAGAAACAATACACATACACTACAAGGATGGGCTGAAAAGATCATCAGCTGACTATGAACGAGTGTTGCTAGATCTGTGAAGGAGTAATACTAGAGCATTAATTTCAACTCTTCCTACTAATTAATAACTGCATTGTCTCTTTCCAGGTAAACTAACATCAGACTTTTCAAAGACTTCCAATGTAACTAGTAGCAACTTTTCTTGAAAATGGACGAAATTTAGTATCCTGGTGTTATCAAGTACCTGCAGAAAAAGAGATTTAGCCCACAAGGACATTCATGGTAACATTATTGTTACATTAGGGGATGATGCTCCAGCTTTATCAATAGTGCAAAAGTGGGCAGCTGATTTAGGAGGGAATGTAGAGTCTTGAATATGACCCAAGGTGTAGACATCCTGCCACCACCAAGAAAAGCATTGATTGTGTTCACTACATGATGGATAACAGACTGTAAATCAAACAGCCTATGTTATTAACAGATCCAGTAAGAGTGTTGAGAATATCCTGCACTATGAACTTGCCAGGTCTACTGACACCTCAACAAAAGTACACCAGGCTGATCACATCACAGGAAAATCTGACATTCTTTGAGGCAGACCCAGCTGACTTCTTTGAATGTTTCCAAACCCAAGATGAGGGTGGCTTCAACACTGAGCCAAAGACAAAGAGACAATCCATACAGTGGAAACATCCCTAATCACTTGCTCCAAAACAAGCCAAAGTTGTTTCATCTGCAGGGAAGGTGATGGCCTCAGTCTTTAGGGATGCAAAAGGCACTGGTTATTGACTATCTTCATAAGTTCATGCCATCAGTTGGAAGTAACTAGGCCAACTTCTTTGTAAATTGATCTCTTGGATGTGACATTTCGAATTTAAAAATCTGTTTCTTTAAAGTTAACAGGACAAGTATGTCATCAATGTACAGAAATACTGGAACAGATGTCAGAAAGTGTGCAATTTTCTAGTAATTTCCAAATGTAAAGGTACGTGGTTTAGTCGTTAGGGTATTCAGGTCATGATCATAAGGTCAGGAGTTCAATTCCCAATGGCATATTGTGTCCTTGAACAAGACACTTTATTTCACATTGCTCCGATTAACTCAGCCCTAATTCAAAGGGCCAAGCTCAGCCACCAACATGTTAATTTTATGAGCAGGCTGTTCCATTGATTGGATCAACTAGAACTGAGTGCCAGTATATATAATTTCCAAATGATGCGGTCCAAGGTTCTTGAGTAAAAAGAGCAATGTACAAAAATTATACTTATGGGATTAAGGAGGACTCTTAGTAAAAGAGACAGTAATTTATAAAGTTTATATGTGTGAACAAGCTTGATAGTGCATATATCAAGGATTTGGAACAGATATACAAAAAGATATGGTCAGATCAATTGTATACACAATAAATCGCACAACATTATTTGGTTTTTGTTGCATCATTAATGAGACATACTTTCATTGTATAAAGTTCTTTCTGTTGATATGCATAGATTTGATCCATTGTTTTCAATAGTGGTACAGAATAAAGACGTTATTTCTGAAACTACAAGGTCCTAGATGAAAATTCTGCTTTGGACTTTACTATTTGATGTTTCGACACGAAATCAACTTAACTAGTTTGTATTACACAAACAGGCTGTGGGGAAGAAATCAGCTCAATTTATAATACAAACCTAGTGACATTTTTTACCAAATCATTTAGTTGAATCTTATGGACAGACTTACTGGAGACAACACACCTAGAAAATCAAATATTGGCAACATTTTGTGTATATAACTACTTACAGGTTAATAGTGGTCTGCGATAATATTAAGTCAATAAAATAAAAACATAAAATGAGGTCTAAAAACAAGGACAAACAATTATTTGCAATGCACTTATTTTTGTCCTATTAGTGGGAAACTGTTGCTTGCATCTCTAGACATAGACTCCCATTTAGTTCAAGTTTGAACTTGAAACATCAATTTAACTCTTCAGTATTTAAACCGGCCATATCTGGCTCAGTCATTCTGCCAGTTTTATGTTCAAACTGGCCAGATCTAACCTCTCATACATACCCTATGATGTCATTTTAAAAATAAACAATCACATCATCAAAATCTCGAAGCTAAAAGATACTCGTTTCAGTCATTTGACTGTGACCATGCTGGAGCACTGCCTTTAGTCGAGCAAATCAACCCCAGGACTTATTCTTTGTAAGCCTAGTACTTATTCTATCGGTGTATTTTGCCGAACCGCTAAGTTACGGGGATGTAAACACACCAGCATCGGTTGTCAAGCGATGTTGGGGGGGGGGGACAGACACACACACACACACTATATGTATATATATATATATATATACGACAGGCTTCTTTCAGTTTCCATTTACCAAATCCACTCACAAGGCTTTGATCGGCGCGAGAATATAGTAGAAGACACTTGCCCAAGGTGCTACGCAGTGGGACTGAACTTAGAACCATGTGGTTCATGAGCAAGCTACTTACCACACAGCCACTCCTATGCCTATGATTAATTTAAGACAATACTAATAAATAAGCTTTACATTTAACAGAATAATCTGAATGCTAAAGAGTCAACCAACCAACCTGAGAATTACCCTGATTCTATGATGCAAAATTCCTGCTTTACAGTGAACTAAGTTAAAACTTCATGCTAATTATGTTTCAAACACTGACTTAATAACAACAAAGTTATTTAACTAAATCCTTGATTATTTTCAAAATTAATTGAAACAAAAGCAGTGTATTCTCTGCTGTTCCAGTTTCTGTTTGAAGAAAAATTTTCTGTGAACTGAAGGTATTATAAGAGAGCTAAAATACATGAAAGACTTTCCATAGAGCTTTGTCGTTGTGTGGACTGTTTATGAATGGACTGGAAAATTCAGAAATGATCATGTGTCAAAGAATTAGATACCTGATTAATAAGTTTGTGACTTGATGACTGTTGAACAGAGAAATGACTAATGAACAAAGGGATAAATAATGTATAAAATAGTCATGGTTCAAGCTATGAAGTCATCTGCAATAAATTTTACCATAGTATAGCGTAAGAAGCAGACCATGTTTTGTGGTGCTTATACAACTAATTTTACCACCAATTGTTTAAAAAAAAAAAAATCATAGGTGTAGGCATAGTTGTGCGATAAGAGGCTTGCTTCCCAATCGCATGGGTCCAGGTTCAGTCTCCATGTGTGGCACCCTGGGCAAGTGTCTTCTACTATAGCCTCGAGTGGATTTGGTAGATAGAAACTAAAAGAAGCCTGTTGTGTATGTCTCCCACTACCACTTGACAACTGGTGTTTAGCAGAAAGAGACCAACAGAATAAGTACCAGGCTTTAAAAAAACAATTTTAAGTTTATTCTAAAATAATGATTCACACTGCTCATCTGGAACAAACACATAACTGAATGGCTTTGGTTAATGCAATAACATAAATCATCATCATCATTGTTTAATGTCTGCTTTCCATGCTGGCATGGGTTGGATGGTTTGACTGAGAACTGGCAAGCTGGGAGGTTGCACCACGCTCCAATCTGATCTACCAAGGTTTCTACAGCTGGATGCCCATCCTAATGCCAACCACTCTGTGTAGTGGATGCTTTTAACACGCCACTGGCATAGGAGCCAGTGAAACAGCACTGGCATCAACCACACTTGAATGGTGCTTTTTACTTGCTACCAGCACAGGAGCCAGTCAGGCAGCACAAGCCTACACCATAATGACTAAAGGAAAAACTATGTCTACACTGCCTGTGCAGCTAATTTTCACACCAGTATTTAATCCTTTGATTACCATAATCCTGCTGAAATATATTTTCTTTGTTTCAATTAATTTTTTAAATAATTAAGAATTTAGGAAAATAATTTTCTCATTATTAAGCTAGTGCTTCAATTAGCATGAAATTTGGATGGAAAATTTTAATTTCAATCACTTTAAAACAGGATGTTTGTGTCTTAGAACCAGGGACAGCCACAAGCAGGTTGGTAACAAAAGGGATCAGGGCATTTGTGGATAATCAATGTTTTACTCACATATACTAGGGATATATTGGAGAGGAGAAAAAAATATAAATACTTGATATTTTCTCTCTTTGTAGAAATTTGAGTATCAAATTTTGGAATTTAAAAGAAAAATAATTGAAGAATTCAGAATAAATATTGCTAGTTCCTCACTCTCTCTTCACTAGCAGTGTTGCCTATGGTTGCTGAATTACTGAGGAAAATGGTGTAAGTTTAAATTACCACAGCTTCTTATTATGGGAAGATGTGTAACTGTGAAACAATTGGTTATAATACTACTCACTAGCAAGAACAATGAATACAAAGCTGGTCGACATTTTTTTTTTAAATGTACATATAAATCTCATCATTTAACATCCATTTTCTATGCTGGCATGGGTTAGACAACTTGACAGCAACTGGCAAGGCCAAGCACCACACCAGGTTCCAAAGCCTGTTTTGGTTTGGTCTCTACAACTAGATGCCCTTCCTAATATTAACCACTCTACAGTGTATACTGGATGCTTTTTTATCAGTGCTTGTTATGTGGTAGCAGCACCCACACCAATGCTTTTTACATGGCATCTAAGTGTTAGGATCTCTGATATGTATATATTAAGATAAATATCTATATTTTTAATACCAGACAGTTGAGCAATGAGTAAGGTGTAGTATATGTTATGTAGACTCCAACAGATTTTCTCAGTGACCCAGTCTGAAAATGACTGCTATCTTAAATTTTCTTTCACATACACCATGATTTTTCTCTTTTTCCCCTTCTTAAAAGAATAAATTTTTATATTAGGTCACAAAGTAACAGTTGCCTTTCATCTGAAGGACATAAAGCACCTCTTCTTTTGAATTATTTCAATTTAAACTGGCTGATATGTATAACATCATGTTGCTCTCTCAAATATTTTATCCACAAAGATTTATCAAGTTTTCTCCAAACTTGCACCTTGAGAATACAAAATACATCCAATCTGGTTTAGTTTTGTTACCATAATAGGGATGAATTAGACTTTCTTCAGAAAAGAAAGAGTTTTTGAAATAAAATCACTATCAGATTTCTTTCAATCCTTTGAATAAAGAAAATGTGTGAGAGAGAGAGACAGACAGACAGAAAGAAAGCGACATTAAAGATAGAGCGTGAATGTGTGTGTATGTAGAGTATCTTGAAGAATCAGCTTGTACACAGAAACAATGAAGAAAATAAAGAATGAAAAAAAAAACATCCAATCGAATGAAATATACCAATTCAATTTCATTCCAATAAAACTTTATTATAAAAGAAAAAGGAGAAGGGACACAAGATAACAAAAACGTAAAAGACCATCTGCAAAACTGAATTGTGATTCTTGACAAACAGCTGGCATGTTGGGAGTTGGTGGTGGTGGTGGTTGTAGTTGTAATTGAGGTTGTGGTGGTGAAGGTGGTGGTTGTGGTGGTGATAGACAATGAAATTACTTTATGGGATGTGATGAAAGAGTTGGGTAAGAATATTCTGAACTGGAAATTGAAATTGAACTAAGATGCCAAAATGACTCAATACATGCTGGATATTCCTATTAAATGAAATGGTATCAATTATTTTATACTACTTACACTTGTCTATCTTTTATTTATTATAATGTCTTTGGTACAGTTAGTCCAATTCTAGATTAAATACTTTTAAGCTCTGTCTCATTAAAGCCAAGTTCTGCTGGTGGCAAAAATAAACAGTCAGAAGAACAATGAAAAAGAAAAAAAAACAATGTAACATATAACAAAATATAACTTTGATGTATTTTGGGGTGGAAAATGGAATTAGGCTTTTATTTTGTTTTATCTTTCATTTTAATCTAAATGGAGTAAGTTTTGTTTGAGGCTTTGAATTATAAGTCATCTTCTTGTGCAAGTAGATTTCCAGAAAGAGACAGTAATGGAACATTAGCAAAGCCTAAATTGACATGGGTCAATTGCCATGTAGAAATTATCATCATCTATGTTCAGAAACTAGGTAGCATACTCAAATGGAAGTGTTGTAGAAATATACCATCAATAAATAACTAACCCTGAGAACATTAAAAAAAAAAAAAAAAAAAAAAAAAA
>NC_068997.1:41845574-41846582 GCF_001194135.2 Octopus bimaculoides
GCAATATAATAAAATATTTTCTTTTTTCTTTTTTTAATATAAAATTTCAAAAATCTTCCAGCAAGAAGAAAATATTTCTATTAAATATCCAATGAAAATGATTAAGCTAAGAGTCAACAAAATATTTTGGATTTGATTTAAGTTGTTTCAGGACTGCATTGAGGAATAATAGAGAAACTGGTGGACACAGACACCAATTTTGATGAAATTAAGGCTTAGGCCAATGAGATTGTCACAATCCAAGGTAAGGGACCAAGGATCAGTTGAAAAAGGTATAAAAAAAAAAAAAAAATGGAATATGGAAAAATGCTTTGAGTGAAACATCTGAGAAGAATGGTGAAATATAAACAGAGTGTAAATGCTTTTTTTTTTCTGTATCTTTTTTCCTGTTTTTCTCTTTTTTTTTTCTCTCTTTTTTTCAGAAGATAGAATGAAATTTGGTTATTTTCCAAGATATCAAACAGTAAAATAGATGATTTAGCTGTATCAAACTTATAATACAGATCAACAAAATAAATATTCTAATAACTGAACTTCATGAGGTCATTTAGCAGTCAGAGGTGCCACAATTATACATATGGTATAGTGTAATACAACTGTACAAATCTCTCACAAAGTCAGATTATTAAATCTGTAAGAATATACTTCCAAAAATCCATTTTCACATTTCTGTAAGAAGAGTAGTTAATAATAATAATAATGTAAACAAAACTACTCTCATATGTACAACACTGAATGAACTATCCTCTCAAAATGGTCATCCTTTTTTTTCTCTCTTTCTCTCTAAGTCTCACTTTATTATCCTAAGTTTGATGAAAACATGACTCAAAGGAAAATATAGAAAAAAACTTCAAAAGACTCTGGAGAAAGGCAATCAACTAATTAGAACTATATGTTTTAAAGGCACGTTCTAATGTATGCTCAAAGGAGATGTGTTGTTAGGTGAAGAATAAAAGCAAAAAAAAAAAAAATTAAAAAAGTCAGGGTTAGCTGGTATATTTCACAAAG
>NC_068997.1:41846592-41849792 GCF_001194135.2 Octopus bimaculoides
AGAAGATCCTAATGAAACAATCTAGTGTTTGACAGAATTAAAAAGGAGATAGAGATGCATTGAAATAACTGTTCAAATGATGATGCAGTCAAAATTTTTTAAGCTAAAATATTTTTCCTACATCAATTTGTTTATTGATAAACTAATTGTAGAGAATGTTAGTTATGAGCAGACATTGAGAGAGATAAGAGTGAAGAGAGGTCATTAAAGGCTCTTAGTGACAGGCAGCTATTAGCAATTAATATTAAGATACTCAAGTAACCACAACTAGGACCAGATGACAACATGACTTTTGGATCCAAATTTTTTTTTTATCTGCAGCAAAAAAAAAAAAAATTAAAAAAGTCAGGGTTAGCTGGTATATTTCACAAAGCTGATGGTGATATAAAGAGCTATAAATGCAAGCTCTAAAACTATTGGCATGAAACTACCTGTGGCAGAGTTGTCATCTTTTAGGGAGTATTATCTCATTAAATAAAACATTATTTTATCTGAACTTACAGTGTGGAGGTTTGTTCCTACATGGAGTATTATATATGGGAAAAAAAAAGTGTCTCACTGATGTGGACCAACTGTTAACTTAATTAGATGAATAAACTCAACTGCACAAATTACAATAAAATAAAATGAAGCTAGACACTCCAAACCCAATATCTGAATTTTTAGAATTTATCAAGAATTTCTTAGTTAGATTCAGTCATTTCAGGATATTAACAAAGATATCAGTTTAAAGATTATCACATCTTTGACAAATGAATGGATGATAAAGATTCTGGATTATTCTAATTAAAAAAAACTTGTATTGGTTAGAGAAAATTAATGATTAACATCAAGTAGAGCAATACTATTGGCTGATGACAAAATTCAGAATGCTCAGGCAATGTTAAAAATGTTTCTTAATTTTCTTTAACTATATAATTCTCCTACTAAATATGAATATTAGCAGTCAACAGGCTTTTTTCAATTGGAAGAATCAGATGATTTTTTTTATAATTCAGGATTTACTAGCATATATATATATATATATATATATATATATGTGTGTAAAAGAAAAACACCAATCCTTACAGCAATACATAGTGATAAGACTAACTCTGACACTAGGCCTAAAATCTGTTTATAATTGAGTCAAACTTCACAGTTTAGGGATAGGGATAATAATAATAATAATAATAATAATAATGCAGTTTTTCTTAATGATGGCAGGAAAGTGAAAACTAAAACAAAAATCTAATATTTATTTTAAAAAATGGTAAACTACAATTAATTGGATGGTTTCAGATGCTAGCCAAAAATTAAACGTAAAATACACAGGTGGGAAATTTCTGAAGTTTCTTGTTTGAATCCTGAGGCCTTCACCATAGAATAATATTCATCTTGTACAAACAAAATATAAATGCAATGCTTTGTAGGCTGTAGAGAGGAAGATATTTGAGATATTAAAGAAACCAGTTTAGTTTTCTTCAGATGAGGAGGAGGGGGAGACACTTAGTAAGCTCTACAGAACAAATTAGTGAAGAAGAATGCTTACAAGTACAAGCAAATTTCATGTGTAATCAATAAACAATCTCAGAGGTAATTGCTTGACTGAGAAAATTTTATAAACACAAATATCTATTTGTTTTTTTTTAGACAGATTCTCAATTATAGAAAAGTAATTGAAAATCTGTCTACAAAACAAATATAAAAATTAAAAGTGTTTCTTTTCCTAGTTTTAAATTGAAATAAATCAACATTAATACACATGTTTACACTTTGGAATTACTATATATGACAAGTGGGTAGGGTCAAAACACCACATTGCATAGCAATCAGGAATTAAAGAAACAAAAAAAAAATAATAATATACTAGGAGGAGAATGCAAATGTTGTTAAGATCTAGTAATTTGTTCAATAATCTGCAAACAAATATCAATTTATTTGTTCTAAAAATGTTAAGCAGTATAAAGCAATAAAAAAAAAAAAATCTGAAGCTGAGAGAAAGATGATAATAAAACAGCTAGGTAAAGTCAGCTTTTAAGGAAAGTAAAAATTTTAAACTTTTATTACAAAAGATTTCAAACAGAAATAACAAAGACAAAAATGGAAAAATTAATACTTAAAATTGAATATTTTTCTAACAGTAAATTGATAGAGCCATGTGTTAGGTCAACATAAAATCAAAGTTAGGTGTCAATAACTACCCAGTTTCTTAGAGTTTAAATAAATCAGCTGTTAGTATGAGTAAGACTACTTCTAAAATATCAAAGTACTTGACAAAGAAGTAATAAATATTCCTTGTTTTCCTTACTAGGCTAAATAATGATGATGATGATAATAATAATAATAATAATAATAATAATAATAATAATAATAATAATAATAATGATTATCATAATAATAATGATAAATTGCAGGGCTAAAAAGATCATATAACAAGTCTAGAATACAAAAGTCTTTAAAGTGTAAAATCTATGGAGCAGCTGTAGAATGCTGTGAAATAATTGTGAATGCAGCAAAATTTGGAATTTCTGAAAGAGAATGAACAAGAGAGCTAAAACACTCTGATAATGACATAGAATACATGTTTGTGTATTTGTATGTGTGTATGTGTGTGTTCGTGTGTGTGTGTGTGTGTGTGTACATATAGACTTAAGACAATGGAAGAAAACTAATACACCTTGTTCATTATCTCTTTCTCAAATCTCTATACTTCCCCAAATTTTACTGATGACACTGAGTCACACTGAATGTTTATATAAATACTTGACAGCCAATGAAAAAGCATTTCATTTTTATATGTGATGTCCCAATAATGAAGGCAGTTTCAAAATAAAGACTCCCAGTCTTTCTCTTGCCTGTCTCCAAATATTTATCTAACTGAAATCTGAAAATAAATCAAGATCAAAACCACTTGAATGTTTTTTGCATGTAAAAAAAAAAAAAAATTAAATAAAACAGATTTAAAAATACAAGAATAATAAAGATAATAGTAAGCAGAGTCTTATTTACAGAGGAGAAAATGGCAGAAAGGAGAACCATAGAAAGATAAAGTCTTCTCTTTCGGAGGAGATGTTTGGTAAATAACATGAGAGATTGTTCTGCAGTGGAGGGCAATTATTTTACTTTACAGAACTTTCACTGACATTTCTATTTCAAGGCAACAGAGAACACTTGTTTGTAAGAAAATCAAGCTCTGTTTCAACTTGTTTCATCACAGG
>NC_068997.1:41849817-41850679 GCF_001194135.2 Octopus bimaculoides
TATTTCTGATGTGTTAAGCAGGGTTGAGGGAGGAGAATGAGAGACGATCAGAAAATTAAATAAAATAGCTACAGAAATATAATGAAGCACAGGAAGTTTTGTAGAACCAAAATTTCTAGCAATGTTTGTTGGATATAATAAATAAATTCCTGTACAAAAAGAATTATGTGTGCATGTGTGTGTGTCTGTATATGTGTGTGTGTGTGAGTGTGTGTGTGTGTGTGTGTGTGTACACATGTTTTCTCGCTTGTTGGGGATTATTTTTGTCTTCTTTTCTGTTTAAACTCTACAACTAAATAAAACGAAAATTACTGGATTGAGAAAAGAAAATGAAATTAGTACATCATATCTCTTCAATCTATAAATTGTATATTGACTTTTTCAATGATATAATCCTTAGTGTGGTATATGTAGACAGATGGATCATTTTACCCCAACATCAAGGGAACATAATCCAGCAAACAGAGGTTCTGATGAAATCAATAGTTAACAGCAAAACAAATACATCACTTAAAGTATATGTATCTCTCTCACATGCACACACATACAAACACTCACACGCATACACAGTTATTGGTTTGGTGGCAATAATGCTATAGGATTAGACTGTGGAGCAATTACATACGTTATAGGAATCAGATAAAAAGCAAGACAGAGTATATCTTCTTTTTCTACTATCTTTGTCAAGCTTAATACAGCAATGGAAAACTTTCCATCAAATAATATTGCAGTAACTGCTCCTACTATTTCTACTTTATCTGAAACCATTTTCGATCTTTTTCTTCTTTTTTTTTTTTTGATCATCCCTAATCAACAGCTTCAGAGTAATGCTTTGTTATAACCAGTCTTAAATGTTCCTCTT
>NC_068997.1:41851560-41885699 GCF_001194135.2 Octopus bimaculoides
ATTGCATGTATGTATGTGCATATGCATGCAAAATATAAACTGAAAGAGTGGGGGGAGGGCACAGGTGAGCAATGGATAGAAACCAGCAATAGTAGCATATATAAACACCATTGTCCATTTAGGTCCACCTACAGATAAACACTGTAGACCTGTTAGGTGTTGAATGTAAACATCAGCTAATGAAACTCAAGTGTGTGTATTGTTTCTTTGTTTTGGGGGGTGGGGGGTTCCTAACATTTTGTTTTATGCTTCTTTTTTTTTTCATTTTGTTTTACTTTTTTTTTTTGCTTTTTCTTTTTTAATTAGCATTTTTCAGCAGCCGATGCTGTGTCCAACTTCATTTTCTTAGAATTATGCAAATCGTCCAAGCGGCTGTCTTCTCCATCTTGCTTATGCACAGAACCAGCACTACTGTTTGGCATCTGGAAAAAGGAGAAATAATATATATATATATAAATCATTGTCATTATCACTATCATCACCCCCACCACTGCCACCAAATCAATACATTTTATTTAACTAAATAGCTCACAGAATATAAATACATCACTGAAAGACATTTTACTGCAGTATTCATCCAAAGGTAATATCTTATGAATGAGCTGATTTTCAAAACACTATATATATACATACATATATATCAGAGGGAGACAGAAATCATCCTAATAGTGACTACCAAGAATGCTAGATGCATTTCAGCCTAGTTGGGCTTTATCAATAGTGTTTCTACTGCACATTAACAAACAATTTATAATTATCACCAATAAAACAGGGAAATATTTTTATCACTGTATAACCCATAAAGTTTGATCCCCTATCAACATATATTGATTTGGGTTGCTAGATCACATTCAGGGAATAAAACTGATAATGGTAGATATGAATCACTTCTTTTTTCTTCTATTTTTTATCCTTTTCAGCCATGCAGCTTCAGGCATGCTGGAGCACCACCGTGGGGCTAATTTTTTTCACTTACTCTACGTAGAAATTCATACAATAAAAAGACGCAATCTATATGATGTGAACACAATTTAGTTCAATGAAATTACAAAAGGAATGCTTTAAATGTTTTTTTTTTTTTTTTTTTTTTTTACAATTACTGAAAATTCAGACTGCTGTGTTTCAATTTATAAATATTTTGATTTTAAAAAAATAACAATTTTAACTAAAAATTATTTCATTAATTTTTTTTTTTCGGTAACAGAGCCTGAATATCTCATACTCAAAAAGTAAAAATCCGAAAACCATTTTTAGAAAGATGCATAATGGGAAGAATTAGAAGAGAATTTACAAGTCCCTACTATGTGCTGTCCAGCTAAGCTAACATGGAAATCGGCGATTAAATGATGATGATGATAATGATGATGATGGTGATGATGATCTCGTGTGTGAACCTGATCATGAATATGAATCAAGGTACAAACTGAATAGCAAAATTAAGTCTAAACTTATTTAAGTACCCAATCATCATTAAAACCAAATTAATTTTCTACAAAACACACACACACACACAGCACACTTTTATGGTAAACAGTGGTAAAGTTCAAATGTCACTTTTGGGTTTACATTCTGCTTCGTTTAAGATGTACTCATGCACCCTTGACAATACTCAACCACCCCATTTATATTCTCATCCCCATACCTTGAGAGCATACCCTGGCACATCGCCACCATCACTCGTTTTCTCTCTCTCTCTCCCTCTAACTGGGGCAACTTTGTATCTCCTCTACAGCAAGACACCTGTTTCTGTCCCTCTGTCACACTCTAACCTCTCATCACCAGGCACAAGGTCATCTCCTCTCAAAGGATCTTTGTCTTGCAAGTTACTTGGTAACCTCGTTGCAGTTGGTGGTATATGGTTGGCATTAGGAAATCCAACCGCAAAAACCATTCCCAAGCAGACCTCACATATGCTGGTATCACATAAAAAGCACTTAGTCCACTCTGTAAGAGCTGTAAAAACCATGACAAAACAGACAGTGGAGTTTGGTGCAATCCTCTGACTTGTCAACTCCTGTCAAACTATCCAACCCATGCCAGCATAGAAAATGGACGTTAAATGACGATGATAATGATGAACATTTTTCAATGTATTTTACACAGCAATTATAATAAATCTCCTGGGACACTCTTTTTCCCATATATCATAGTAAAAGTCAGAGTATTTCATTGGAACTAACACCGTCTGCAATAACAACCAAAGCTATTGAGATATTTCAAAGACTAATTTTGAAACATTTACCTGAAATTCATACATGCTGTCAATTTGGATTTTTAACTTATATACAGCAAGTACAAATACATTTTGATGTTGTGTATGTATATGTAAGAGTAAGCAACATTGAGTCATACATAGTACTGGACTAATAGATTATAGATACTGAATTCAATTCTACTGCTGGTATTTGCTACCAGTCTCTAGGCTTTTTCAAACAGATAAAAATATCAAGCCATCTAGAATTGTTACTTGGCATAGGCTGATAACCGTTCAAAGTGACAATGTATCCACCATTCACTCAAAACCTTCAAGTAAGCACCAGCCAGGGTTTGCAGTTATAAACAGAGAGCAAGATAGTGATATGAAAACCAATGGACATGTGTTTGTTTTACATTATGTCATGGCTGGCAAGTGCATAAAATATACTAAGTTCAGTGTACAGAGCAAATATCAAATAGTTTGAAAAAGTGAGTATTGTAAATTTTTTGGCAAGAAGCATCATCATCTTACATGGGTTTAAATGTTTATAGGGGCAAATTCCCTACAACCAGATGCCCTTACTATTGCCAACCACTAAATGTTTCCAAACAAGGTAATACTCATCCACAGCCAAGACCTGTTCTTACAAAATGACACTGCCTTATGATAGTGACACTCATTTACAACTACCATGTGATATCAAGACAAGGAGACACACACATACGACAGACTTCTTTCAGTTTCCATTTACCAAATCCCTTCACAAGGCTTTGAAGGAATGTGTCCAAGGTGCCACACAGTAGGAGTGAACCTGAAACCATGTGGTTTGTAAACAAACATACTTAATAAACCCAAGTCAAGTTAAAGAATGGCTTTTTTTTTTTTTGTTCTCTTCTATAAATTTAACCATCTTCATGTTGTTAGAACAACATTCCCTGACTGTCGCAAACCATTTTACCAGCCAAGCAGAGTGAAGCAAATAAAATTATTTGCCTTGTCCAGGAGAAATATACAATAGCCAAGCAGGGCTTGAACTCCAGCAACTTAATAACTTGGTCATCTTGGTCTGTTTTCTGATTGAGTTTTCAAATGCTTTAAAGATGCATTTTGTTAAGAGACCACTTTTTAAAAATAAAGGACTATTTAATGGGTTTTTTTTTCAAATCTATTTAACTGTTTAACATTCAGATTTCTTTGTCAAATGTATTGCTTATTTATCAGCATTGTTTTGAATTAACCATACATTATCTTGCAGCTTCAAAATTTAAATGAAGTGTTTGTGTATATTTAGAATGACATTGTTAGGTTGGATCTGATTAGTTTTAACATAAAACAGGTAGAATATTTGGACCAGATATGGCCAGATTAAATGCTAAAAAGTTTAAATAACAATTCTTTTATCATATATAAATACTCTTCTTAATTAATACATTAAACCTTATTTAAACAAATCAAACATTACAACTTACCACTATTGAGGAGAAAGAAGTTGTCCCAACTTCTCCGCTTCCCATGGCTGCCATTTGAAGAACAGCTGCTGCTGCTGCAGCAGAATCTGAAACTACAGATTGACTTCTTCCTTGCGACAATAAAGAGTGTGTAGCTGATGGTAGCGCTGTATTCACAACAACACTATTTGCAGTCTGAATTTGCTGAGGTGGTGCAATCACATTAACAGCAACTGCGGTGTATGGTGTTTTGTTCATACTTTTCACCATTGACACTTGGTTTGCAGCACTTGCTATTGTAGATCCTGTTGTGTTGCTTGCATTCAGAGTACCATCTGGAAGACAACAGTAAGACAATAGTCAATCAAAACAACAAATAGAAAACAAATCTTGTGTAAATTAACTTGTCTTGAAGAATTTGAGTTGAATAAATTGACACCAGTACTCATTTAAACCTAGTACTTAATCTATCAGTCTCTTTAACTGAACTGCTACGTCATGGAGATGTAAACACACCAGTTGACAAGCAGTGGTGAGGGACAAACACAGACACACACACACACACACACATATATGATGGGCTTCTTTCAGTCTCCATCTACCAAATCCATTCAAAGTTTGGTCAGCCTGAAGCTATCAGAGAAACACTTGCCAAGGTGCCACACAGAGTGGGACCAAATCCAGTACCATGTGGTGGGAAGCACACCCACCAATTTATCTTCCAATTAATCTCTCAAAATACTCAAGATTTTTTAAAATTTGTTAGAATCAATTTTAAAGCAACTATTAGTTTCCTAACATAAACACAGATTGATGTGAATTACATTTCCTCAAAGAATTTAAATATTTAATTATTAATCTGCTTATCTTTCAGTTTATTCTGCTTTGATCATGTTCAAATATGTGAATAAGAAAATTACAAAAAAATACAAAAATTAGACAAGATATTTAAAAATAGAATTTTTAATGAATTAAAATGGAAGTTATACTTAAAATGAAAAATAATTCCAAACAGAATAAGAATTACATAGGTGAAGAGACAATGGGTACCTAATTAAAAGTGTCAATAAATGTGTGCTATCTTTTCTGAACCACTCAGTTATAGAAACTGCTATATAAAGAGAAGCGAAGGTTAATGGCCAAGTAATTAGAAATTTGGACTTATGGTTGGGGCTTCATCCTCACCCCTCAGTGTCTCATCAGCTGGGTGGCAACCTCACTAGTGCTGGTGGTAGGAAAAAGAAAAATCACTCAGCAAGCTGTAGAGAGTTTGGCATTAGGAATGGTATCCAGCCATAAAAAAACCATGGCAAAGCAGACATTGTATTACAATGCAGTTTTTGGATCCTTCAGATCCTGTTGAATCATCTAACCCATGCCAGCATGGAAAACAAATGTTAAATGATTATGATCATCACCATTAGGTTATGAGTTTGATTCTCAGACTGGGTGGTACACATTTTCTTGAGTAAGACACACTGCATTTCATATTGGTTCTAGTTCACTCAACAGGAAATGGAACATCAGTGGTAGTTGGATGTTGATCCTGTGACTGACTGGCATCCCATTCAGAGGGTGTCTTGTACTCTCAACCACTTAAACACCTCAGAAACCTTGATGAGTTCCGGCTCCATGAGCCTCTAGGCTTGAGGCCTACTTATAATTAAGACATGGAGATAAGACATTTCAAGAAAAATCAGAGAAAGTTGAGAGGACGAAACATAGGAAAAGAGGAAATGCAACAACTAAATTTTTGTGACAGAATGAATGCCGAGTAATCTACAATAACAGAAAGCAAACTTTGTCAAATAGATCAACTATCTTTGTAACATTTCTTGTTGCCAATATACACAACAGACACTTCATGTAAACCTAGGTTAATATATATATATATATATATATATATATATATATAAAGAGAGAATTTTTAAAACAATAATAAATATGATACACAGCTTTAAGCTTATAGCATTCAGTTTCTTCATTGTTTTGAATTAATCATGCTGGTCTTGTAGCTTTGGAATTTCAATGATGTAATTGTTTGTTTTTAGAACAACATTGCAGGATAAATGTGAAAGGCTGAATCTAGCCATAAAACAAGTAGAATATTTTGCTGGCTTAAATGATAAGGAGTTATTTTAGCTAATGTCATCTGATTTTATTTAAGACAAAAATAAGACAAATTTTTTTTAAAAAAGGGGGTTACCTTGAGTAATCACCGTTTCTTTTTTCAATTCAAAATCAGCGCCATTTGTTAATACTACTGTATGTCCTGAGGAGCTGGGTCCATTTACAATAACTCTAGCGGGTTCAGACACTAGCACTTTAGGCTTGATAACTGTAGGCAGTTGATGAACTGAAGGGGCATTAGTTGACAAAGATGTAGCTACAGCTGCTGTTGTCATTGATGGTCCTGTTATGATATGTGATGCTGTTGGAATACAAACAAGTTGCCTTGTATTACAACCATGTGTCATCAGAAAAGCTACAATTGATGTTTAGAAAAGGTTGAGAACCAGTATCAAAATTAATTCTGAATGGAATAAAATATGATTCAAACAATTATATATACTAGCTAGACCCGTAAAAAATTCACAGAAAACATAAAAAATGTAAGCATCTGTAAATTGTGTGCTGGTGCCATGTGAAATGTTTCTATATTGTGACTGTTACAGAAAGACATGTAAAACTGATAACTTATATAATCCAACCAAAATATCTGTTACACAAACAAACAGAATTACTATTTAGCCTTAAAACACATCATACATATTCAAAGAACCTTCTTGGTTTAGTGGTACGGAACATTCTCCTCGTATTCTTTTATTCTTTTACTTGTTTCAGTCATTTGACAGTGGCCATGCTGGAGCACCAACCTTTAGTCGAAGAAATCAACCCTGGGACTTATTCCCTGTAAGCCTGGGGCTTATTCTATCAGTCTGTTCTACAGAATAGCTAAGTTATGGGGACGCAAATATACCAACATCGGTTGCCAAACAATGGTGGCAGGGGCACAAACAGACACAAACACATAAAAATATTATATATATATATACGATAGGCTTCTTTCAGTTTCCGTCAAGCAAATTCACTCACAAGGCTTTGGCTGGCCCGAGGCTATAGTAGAAGACACTCTTTAAAGTATAGAGTTGAATCTCATATAGCCACATGTTGGCAACTTTTCTCCCCCACCCATTTTGTAGGGGGGTATTACCCATTTTGCTGGGCTCTTTTTGCAGCTATACCCCGTTCGAAATTTGCATTAGTTTTTGTATGAAAAAAAAAAAAAAACAAACGGAGTGGGGCTTGTTTGTAGTTTGTAGAGAAAACATTAAACATGCCAGAAGAAAAACATGGTCTTTCCCCACTCCAACTAAAAGACATGAAGAACTATGAAAGAAGAGAGAACTAACACTCAAATCATTCTAGAACTCCCTGAATAAAAACGTAAATACTGAAAGACTTTTCTTATATTCATTACTAAATGTCTTTCCCACTTCTTCGTTGTTAAAAGTAATGACTGATGCTTTCCTTTCTCTGTCTCTATCACTTCACTCCTTTTCTCTATGGTTAAGAGAGTGAAGGTGCATGGCTCAGTGGTTATGGGTATTCGGCCCACAATTGTAAAGTCATGAGTATGATTCCCTGTGGCATGCTGTGTTCTTGAGCAAGGTACTCTACTTCACCTTGCTGCAATCCACCCCGCTGGCAAAAATGAGTTGTAGCTGTAATTCAAAGGGGCCAGCCTTGTCACATTCTCTGTGTGGCTGAATCTCCCTAAGAACTACCTTATGGTATGCATGTCTGTGGAGTACTCAGCCACTCGTGCATTAATTTTACGAGCAGATTGTTCATTGATCAGATCAACAGGAACCTCATCATCGTAACCGACGGAGTGCCATTTTTTAGAAAGAGTGAAATTAAAGGAAACGTTCCATATTGTAAGGCAAAAATGTCGTGTGTTTAGTATAAACAGTGAAAGCTAAGACAAAATAATTGCTATTCTGTTGTGTATTCGCCCTCAACTCATGCTCAGTTTGATAACAACAGCCTGTGCATCGGTGTTTATCTGGGGGCTTGGCCTCCAGATCTGTGAGACCCACAAATACCACTGTAAGGACCAGATTAACACCCATAGTGACCCTAATGACTAAAAAGATTTTCCTACCCCTATAAAGAATCTTTTTTCGTTTCCTCCCAACCACTTGAAGGTTTATCTTGCTTCAGTCCACTCAGCTGGACAAAATGAGTTGTAGCTGTAATTCAGAGGGGCCAGCCTTGTCATATTCTGTGTGAGGCTGAGTCTCCCAAAGCACTATGTTAATGATATGCATGTCTGTAGAATACTCAGCCACTTGCGAAATAATTTTATCCTCATGTGATAATAAAAAGTGAAAGTGACATTCAATATTTGCTGTGTCTATATCTAACTTTTCTTTGGATCTATGTATCTACTGTCTCTCTCTCTCTCTCTTTCACTTCCTCTGTTTCCCTCCTGTCTCCCGCTTTTGATTTAACAATGTGTATATGTATCTACTTTTCTTGTGATGTGATAAACATTAAAAAACACAAAACGAATGCCGTCATCACTCACTGTCACTTTCACTCTTTCTCTTACTTCCTCTCTGAAGCATTTAAAAACACAAAACGAACACCACCACCACTCACAGTCTCTTTCACTCTCTCTTACTTCCTCTCTGTTCTCCTCTCTCTCGCTTTGCCACTCAGTTCTTCTTTGAAGTAGGTGTGACACACACGCCAGTTATATACAAAAAGAACAAATTTGCGTATTAATATTACTGATAATGTTTGGAAACTTAACAAAAGCTTAAAAGTTTTTAGGCAGTACGGTATGAAAAGGATTAAAATAATTTTTTTGAAAATTGCAACACTTTCCATTGGAAAGCAAAAGGTCAATATTTAGCAGAATGTGAAGAAACAATATTTTATAAATAGAGATATATCATCACCAGTACTGAAGAACAACCTCAGGATGCTGAACTTTTCAGGTGAGATGACAAAGGACTGAAATACCTGGTTCCTTGTTGTACTGAAGAAGACCCATACCCTGTAGCAGAAGTGTTAAGACCGATCCTTCTGGTTGTGTAAAGCATCCATGGCAGTGCCACATAAAAGTGCCAGTGCGACAACACGTAAAAACACCTATTCGGTGCCATGTAAAAACTTCCAGCACACTTTGTAAAGTGGGTGGCATTAGGAAGGGCACCCAGCCATAAAAACCATGCCAAATCAGACTGGAGTCTGGTGCAGCCCACCAGCTTGCCTGGACAATAGACATTAAATGATGATAACGCCCCATGCTGGCATAAGCTGGATGGTTTGAGAGGATCTGATGGGCCTAAGAAGTGCATTGTGTTCCAGTGTCTACTTTGAAAAAGGTGCCCTTCCTAACAGAACCATGTTACAGCATGTACGGGGCGCATTTTATCATGCCCTCAGTATTAGTGGGATTGCTATGCAGCTCGCAAGACTAAAAGTCCCAAAGGGGAAGAGGGTTAGCTTTATGCAAAGTGATGGGACGGGTAGAGGAGCATGGAAGAGCAGATTCCTGTAGAAGAGCTGCCTTGGCTACTCACATTTAGAAGAGACAGCAATACTGATTAGAAAGAATGATGGAGGGCAACAAAATGCAGGTGGTGAGGAACCAAGAGAAGGTAGAGACATTTACTGAGTAGTGTTTAAGGTGTTACAGGGAACAAAGACCTGAAATTATCTGCTAAAGACACAGCTGAGTTACCCAGCAAAACACTGCAACCAGCTTAACAAATCAGAAAGTGTTACTGCACTCGTAGCTACCTCTTTTACCCAGTAAAGGTACCCAAGTGTATGTAATCAAAAAGTGAAAGTGAAAGTTAAGTAGGAGTAGTGTGAAAATCTTTGATGATATTGGTTGTACCATTATGTTAGTCTCCTTCAACAGGTTTGTTAAAAGGAGAGGAAAGTGCAGGATAAGGGTGTAGACAGAAGGAAGAGTACATACAGTAAAGTAAAACTAGAACACCAAGGGATTGTGGTGAATCACATTGTTAAAAGTGTTGACATGGTAACTGAAACAAAGATGGAGTAATATGAATAAGGGTTGTTGGTACAAGCAATGAGAGAGTAACAAGGAAAAGTGAGAGAGAACAACAGCTGGCAATAAAGAAGTATGAAAAAGCGGACGTTAAACGATGATGATGATGATGATGATGATGATAACAGGGGCGCAGAATATGGACAGATCCAATGCTAATCCTTGTTAGTGTGATGGGAAATAGATAAAGGATGTTGATTGGAGAGTGGTGTTACAAACACAGACAGATCGAAATCTCAACAACCATCACTGCCATGATTTTAACATCTATTTTACCATGTTTGCATCCATGAATGGTTCTTCCCAAGCATAACCTGTTATCAATCATCACAGCTCTTTGTCATCTCCATGAAATTTAACTTTTTTTGAGAGCAGTTTTCATTACTTCATTCCATGTTTTTCTAGGTTTCCCACCTAACAGAGCTTATATCCACTTCAAGAGCTCAGCTATTCTTTATCCTCCATATAACCATAAGTCCATACCAACTGAGTCTTCTTTCTTGCAGACTACATCCAATTCCTCTTACATCCAGCATTTGTTTCATCATTCATACATACTAACACTACACAGCCAGCAGACCCTACACTTTTTCTAACCTTTACAAATGTATCACATCCAAGGTCTACATTTTGTTACCATGCAGCAAACATCAGATATCTGCTCTTTATTCCAAGAGGAAGAAACCCTTTGTTGCCAACAGAGGTAATATATTCCTAAAATTTTGCTACTTATGCTTTCAGAATATCTACTTCCACCACTTATTAGGTCCTTTTGTTACCTAGGAAACAAAAGCTATCAACTACTTTTATGGACGTTTTGTAAAAATATTTTTCACACGTGCTTTGACTAATGACACCTGTACATTTGCTACACATGCAGTCTATCTTTTCTGTCAGCTACCCTGTGATCCCACTACACCACTTGAAATTTCTACCAATTCTTTTTCTGCAGAACAATTGGCCTGATGACAGCAGAGTGCTGTCTTCTTTCCTACTTACCAAAACTTTTAATCTTTGCTAAATTTACTTTGAGACTATTTAAGTCGAATTTGGTCATCGGCATACAAAGAGTTCTCACAAACAACTGGTCTTCTGTTATTATGGCTTGGAGAACTACAATAAAAAAGAGGTGCTGAGAAATGAACCCTGGTGGACACCAACTTGCAAGCTAAATTTCTTTCTGAACTCATTGCTAACTCTTGCTTTACTGACTGCAGCTCGCTATATGGCTGGCATAGCTCTCACAAGTCATTCATCCACCCCAGGTTTTTTTTAAAGACCACCAGATTACAGAGTGAGTGATTCTCTCAAATGCCTTTTCCAAGCCAACAAAAGTTAAACACAGTTGTAACTTCTAGCTAAGCACTTCTGCAGATGCCTCACTAAGAAACAAGCATTAGTAATACTTCTTCACATAAAGCTAAACTGCATCTTATATAAGCTAATTTTATTCCTAATAGTTGTGTTAAATTTCTTTCTGTGTCTTTCATAATTTGGTCCAGCAATTTTGATACCCACTGTGGTTGCTTCTTTCTAGAGCCTCTCTTTCACCCCTGTATAAGATGATGATATTGTTAATCCAGTCATTAGGTGAGATTATTTCTAGCCACTGTTCTTATAATACACTTGTCTGCCTTACACATCCTCTTCTTTTATCTGCCCATGTGTGTATGCTTGCTAATTTCGTTATGTATTATAAGTTAAAGTTATTACAACTACCCAGTATTGCTTAGCTTGAATGACATCACAAAGAGTACGGGTATATCACAAATGATCCTGTAGAAAGATTTTGTGTAGAAACAACTTACCTGATGGTGAACCTGGAGCTGATTGGCTAACACGTAATTCTGAAGTGATGCGACTATTAACTTGCTGTTGATTACTATTTGGTGTTGTTATAACCTCCGTTTCGGGGACTGATTCTGGGATTGGACTACTATCCCGAGAAAGGCTGTCAGGAGTAAATGCCCCACTTACATGGCTTGGCGATGTTGGTGCAGATCTAATAGACAAAGAAATACAAGTTTTAGAGAATGGACAAAAAAGAATGGTGAAAAAAAAAAAAAAAAAAACTGACTCACAGGTTCTTAACAATCAAAATTCAAATAGTGTTCACCAATATCTGTTGATTAGGTCATTAAACTTCAAAATTTTGTTTTGTGGTTGTTTTATTAGGTCACATATACAACCAGATACCCTTCTTGTTGCCAACCCTCGGAAACGGCTGATACCATTTGTATAACAATGATACTCATGTACTACCATGCAATGTTGTGGCAAGGAAACACTAACACATACACACATGACAAGCTTCTTTCAGTTTCCTATCTACCAAATCTCCTCACAAAGATTTGATCAGTCCAAGGATATAGTAGAAAACACTTGTTCAAGATGTCATGCAGTGGGCACTGAACCCAAAACCACATGGTTGGAAAACAAACTTCTTAAGCAAACAGCCATGCCTATGCACATATATGTGTGCATGTGAAGGCACATGACCTAGTGGTTAGTCTGTTGCACTCACAATAGCTAGAGCACTGTATCCCTGAACAAAACACTTCATTTCATGTTGCTCCAGTTCCCTTTTCAATCAATGGGGACTGCTTGACTAGCCTGCACGGTGGCATCATTCAAAAGCTAAAACAATGCAAAGCGCATTGTGACTAACAATGTGTAACCACATGATAGCCTGGTCGGTCACAATTACGTGATATATATATATATATATATATATATATATATATATATATATATATATATATATATATATATATATATACATACACTACACACACCCATATATATATATCAATTTAAATATACAACTGAAAGAGCTACTAATAGTTTCATGCTTTTACGATACTTGAACAGGCATATTTATAAAATACACCATGTATGTTTTTACTGCTACTCTACCTCCCACCACCAAATACTACAGTCCACAACTGACAAAGTAAGCCACTGTCTGTTGAGATCTGGACTTCTTTCAATGTATTATCCCCAGGAGTATTAATTCAAATTTGATAATCACTAGAAAGCCTTAAATTCAACAAATTTAAAAAACCATGTGGCTTATTCCAAAAGTATTTATATTCAATTATAAGATTTGATAATAACCTTGAAGACTAAGCATTACAGAAATTCAAGAGAGAAATAAGAAAAATAAAATTAGTGTTCTCTGTTTTTGATTTGAAATTTGTTTTAAAACCAATTTTATTAATTATTGAGTAAATGAAAAAATATTTAGCAAACATAATATAGTGAGATGGCTTCTTTAAAAAAAAAATTTATATACATAAATTCGTTCCAAGAGTGAGAAGGGACAGAACTCTGAAATCACAATCTGGCAACGTTTTTTAATGAATTATGCTGTTCTGTTTCCTTACTAATTTCATCCTTACAATGTCTAATATTATTTGCATTAAAAGTTCTCACAATTAATTTAGAATTTCAAACAGATATCATTTTGCTCTTATAAGATGATATTTAATGCATTTTGATAAATTGTGACAAAGTTGTGTAAACCTAACATCAAAATTATTATTAGCAGTTTACTAAATTATACACCAAATTTCATGCATTAAATTATCATTGTTATAATGAATATGAAATCATTTACTTTTTATATTTAATAATTAATACTTATAGTTTCAGGATGAGTAGGTACTGCCTACCTTGTCTATCAAGTACAAATGCCTGATGCATGTATAAATTTCATGCTCATACATTTAATTGTATTTTCTTTCGTCTTCTTTATGTTATACAACCAGTTATATTGTTGGTTTCACTTCACAAGAAAAACACTTACGTAACTAACTAGTGTAACAATTGTAAAACCGACTTTGTTGACCAAACTACTACTAACAGGATATGAAAGAAATCTAGCCAAATTTTTTTTTTAAATTGCATTGCAATGTCAGAATTTACTGTAAATTTTATTGAAAACTTCTCAACATTTTGGCAAATATCTCAATCTTGTTTAGTAGTTGGGCCAGGAAACATCTTTCATCATTACATAAGAGATAATACCTAAATGTTGAAATACCCAGATGCAATAATTACATGCAAATTCAAGATCTTTAAATGTTTTTCTTTCTGTCTATAGCTTTTAGAGTGGAGGCGCAATGGCCCAGTGGTTAGGGCAGTGGACTCGCAGTCATAGGATCGCGGTTTCGATTCCCAGACCGGGCATTGTGAGTGTTTATTGAGCGAAAACACCTAAAAAGCTCCACGAGGCTCTGGCAGGGGATGGTGGCGAACCCTGCTGTACTCTTTCACCACAACTTTCTCTCACTCTTACTTCCTGTTTCTGTTGTGCCTGTAATTCAAAGGGTCAGCCTTGTCACACTGTATCACGCTGAATATCCCCGAGAACTAAGTGCTCAGCCACTTGCACGTTAATTTCAAGAGCAGGCTGCTCTGTTGATTGGATCAACTGGAACCCTCGACGTCGTAAATGACGGAGTGCCAACATAGCTTTTAGAACCTATTTAACTCTCTAAAACAGTGTACATAGGGATTATGAAGCTGATTTGAATTTGATTCTCATTTTACCAATAGACAAAATATTGGTTTCAAATTTTGGCACAAAGGCCAGCAATTTTAGAGGTGGGAGTAAGTCAATTACATTGACCCACTTTTCGACTGGTACTTATTTTATGGATCCCAAAAGGATGAAATACTAAGTCAACTTCAGGAATTTGAACTTGGAACATAAAGCAAGACAAAATACTGCTAAGCACTTTTCCCGGTGTGCTAATGGTTCTGCCAGCTCACCACCTTACCAATAGAATGGATATTAGATTCAATCCACACTTCATCGCTCTCTACTCCTTCTCCTAGCATAAAGTTCCCCCTCCCCTATCAAGGTTCCTAGTTTTACAAGCTGCATGGTAACCTCATTAGTGCTAGTGGTTTTTAAAAAAAAGCAACCAATATACCTGTAACATGGTTGACCTGATGAAGGGCATCCAGCTATAGAAACCATGCCAACACAAACTGGAATATGATGTTGTCCTTGGACCCATGATTATGATGAAAGACAATCTGAAATGATGCAACATTCCCTTTTCTTCCTGGATAAACAAAACACCATAACACAGGACCTGGTGCCAGTCCTGCTTCTCCTCAGTTTAAAGAATTCAGCAAAGTCAACTCCAACATAGGGACCAACTTCATGCAAGCATGAAGACACGCTGGCAAAACACTGCTCCTCTAAATGGAAAACCTTACTGGTCACTGTAATTTTCTGGCACGAAGCAAAGCAAGCCTTGCCGTCCATTCAAGAAAACACATAGTAAATGATCCACAAGCATCTGAGCAAACTGAGTCCTCAACTTGTTCCCTTTGCTGAAAGATTTGCAAGGAATCTGCATGCAAGAGAGACGTTTGCGTTGGTATGGTCATGTACTACGGATGGATGAGGAGAGCTGTGTGAAGAAGTGCCACTCCCAAACATTTGAAGGAATCCGGGGTAGAGGTAGACCCAGGAAGACATGGGATGAGGTGGTGAAGTATGACCTTCAAACGTTGGGCCTCACAGAGGAAATGACGAAAGACCGAGACCTCTGGAGATACTCTGTGACTGCAAAGACCCTGCAAATAAAGTGAGTTCACAGCTGTAACCTACACCAGTGTTGCATAACCAGCCCCAGCCCATTCAAAAGTACCTTGGATTGTAGGGCGACATGCTGTGATTGAGGAGACCTATTGAGTCAAGTACATTAAAATCAAAATTAAATGGAAATTGTAGTTGTGATCCCCGTGCTGGTGGCACGTAAAAAGCACCATCCGAACATGGCTGATGCCAGTGCTGCTTTGACTGGCTTTCATGCCGGTGGCACGTAAAAAGCACCCACTACACTCTCGGGGTGGTTGGCGTTAAGAAGGGCATCCAGCTGTAGAAACACTGCCAAATCAGACTGGAGCCCGATGCCGACTCCCCCAGTCGAACTGACCAACCCATGCCAGCATGGAAAACTGACGTTAACCGATGATGATATATGTATAGATAGATAGATATTATGAATTCTCTCATCAGGAACGACAAATGACGGTTCAGTAAAATAAAGCAGTAATCACGTTCTTCAAACACAAATGTGTCTCTTGAGGTCTGCAGATTCCTTGCAAATCTTTCAGCAAAAGGGAACAAGTTGACCTTGTGTTTCATGTTTATGTCCAACATAAACAAAATGTTCATTAGTTCTATGATTCAACATGCAAAGACATGGAATAAAGTACCTTAACTGTAAACAAGTGCTGGCACTAGGAATGGCATCCAACAGTAGAATACTGCTTCAATGGACCTCACTGATCCAACCCATGCCAGCAGAGAAGTGGACACCATGATGATGATGATGATGATGATGATGATGATGATGAATACAGTATTTTAATAAAAGTGATCATAACTTTTATCTTTCACTTGTTTCAGTCATTAGACTGGCTATGCTGGGGAACTGCCCTGAAGAATTTTTAGCCAAATAAGTTGACTCTAGTCCTTTTTTTAAAACTGGCACTTATTTTATCAGCCTCTTTTGCCAAACCACTAACCAAACCTACTGACAAGGTTTTTGTTGGCCCAACACTATAGTAGAAGACACTTGCCCAAAGTGTCATGCAGCAGGACTGAACCCTGAACTGTGTGGTTGGGAAGCAAGTTTCTTACCACACAGCCAAAAACTTTAGTTGATGAAAGTAGGATATGGTCAAGTAAGGAGGATATCTGAGAACCAGCTTTGGTCAGTGGTTCATATCTTGACAGTGGCACAACATAGTGTTCCATGGCATGAAATCCATCAGACACAGGAAACACTATAAATGACATATAAATCTCAGTTTAAAGCTAATTTATATGTCCTGCCTATGTAGAGCAATGTAAAAGTGATACATAATTCATTGGCTTCTAGTGCTGAGTTTAATTCTTGTTCCCAGAAAAGTTACTTGCAACATTATATTGTCTTCTTTCAATCGACTTGACCAAAGTTAAGTATCAGGCCAATGAACAGCAGTAACTGATAAAAGGACATGAAACACAAGATCAGTGGACAGCAGAGATACATAGGAAAAAAACAGTTTAATCCTTTAGCATTCAAACCAGTCATATATCCGGCCTAAGTATTGTACCCCCTTTGTGTTCAAGCCAGCCAAATCCAGCTTCTTACACATAGCCGACAATATCATTCCTAAAGTAAAGAGCCACATCACAAAAATCTCACAGCTATGAGTTAATGCATGGCTAATTCAAAACAATGTGAACAAATAAGCATTTCATTTAACAGAGTAATGTGAACGCTAAAGGGTTAACTCTTTAGCATTCATAGTATTCTGTCAAAAGTAATGCTTTTTTCTTCACACTGTTTTGCCTTAATCATGTACTGTTGGATTTGAATTCAGTGGGAAGAAGTGCTGCTAAGCATTTTGTTTGACACACTAACACTTCAACCAGCTGCATTTTACTTGAAATTAAATAATAATAATAATAAAAAAATAGTCAAAAATTTCATAACAAATCACAAAGAGTGTTATCCTACAATTTTGTAATCCCTTACCTTGTAGACAGGCCACCATAAGGAGTTCTAAAGCATGGTACTCCTCTTTGCCTTCTTCGTCTAAATGCCTGAGCAGTAAGTTTACTTTCTGATGCTTGGTCGATTCGCCAGAAAGAACCTTTACCTGGTTCTTCCTGAGACCGTGGAACTTTAACAAAATACCGATTCAAAGAAAGATTGTGACGAATGGAATTCTGAAAATACCATAAAATGTAGTTATTTATCTCTCTGGCAAATGCAAGAAACAGAATTTACACTTAGAGTGGGAAATAAAATGTATAAATGTTCAAAGAATCAAAGAGAGAAAAATTTTGTTGTTCAAATAAAATATTTTTAAAATGGTTTCTTAGTGTAAATTATAGAAACTGAACCAGAAAATTCATGCTGAGAAATTAATTCAATTACTTAAGAACTGTTAAATCATGTCTTTCCTTAAAAACTGAATATATTGCATGTAGACTATGAAGACTACAGATATTTGAGAAAGTTCCCAAGGCTCTCTGGAAGTAGTAGATAATCTTGGTTGCCTAGCTGACCAAATTTAACAGTGGAGGTGGATGTACTGAAACCTTTTACCTCCGTTGAAACCAAAGGTTTCTCTCACTCCAACTGAAAGGAAGATTGTATGATCCATGTATGCAAACTGTGATGCTACATGGTAGACAGAGAGGAACCTTGAATGCAGAGGACATGCAAAGACTAGAGGAACAAAGCTGGTATGCTACACTGGATGTGCAATACCAGTGTGCAGGTACAACAGAGCAGTGGCACACTGAGAGAAATAAGAGGGATTAGATGGCATATGCAAGAGAGAAGACTACTCATTTGGTTGTGTTATGCAGATGGATGAGGCTGACCTCAAAATGCTGGGCCTTACAAAGGTGACAAAGGATCAAGATATGTGGTGCATTGCTGTACTGAAGAAGACCCGTCCACCACGACAAAATCCTCAGGTGAAAGTGCCACATAAGAAGCATTGGTGATGGTGCCACATAAAAAGCACCCAGTACACTCTGTAAAGTGGTTGATATTAAGAAGGGCATCCAACCGCAGAAACCAAACCAAATCAGACCATAGAACTTGGTGTGGCCCCTGGCCGTGCCAGCTCCTGTCGAGCCATCCAACCCATGCCTGCATGGAAAATGGATGTTATATATTGATGACAATGATGTTGTATATAAAATATCTTCCTTTTAATATAATTTGAATTATGCAATAGGGGCTCTATGATAAAAACTGAATTAATATAACATGCTTAATGCTGCTTCCATTGCATAATTCAAGGTTTATTTTGCTTATGCAGTGTCTTGGAATACCAGGATATACTTCAGACAAGTTGATTCAATTTCGTTTTGGAAGTGACATGATTACATGACACGAGTACATGACATTGAGAAGCCACAACCATGGAATACTTATCTGTCCCTCTCGCTGTCACTTATGGGGCGATTTCATTTCACCTAGCTCTGAAGTGCATTAGGTTTCTTAGCACAATACATCTATAAAGTGATTTTCCTGAATAACAACAGCAGCTTATGGCATTTCAACTACACACACACGCACGCATTAAATGTTACATTAATAGAGTCTTTATTTAATATATATTTTTAGACTTTAAACATATCCCACATCTTAGAGAGAGAGCAACATTGTACTGTATTCCTAGTAAAAACACTTCAACTCTTGCAATATGAGTACACCTAACTGTAATCAAGAGGAGCATTTGACTTATGTAAATAGCTGAAGTACCATGTGTTGAGCTCAGTTTCTCTAACAGCAGTCTATGAAATAAACTCAGCTGTCTCTCAATTACTAAACATCTTGAAAGTTAGGTTAAGTTTGAGTACACTGTGACAGTGTAGACATTAGATATAAACAGAAGTTGTTAGCAGCCAATTTGTACTCCACTGGTTTACATAATACTGGTTTCAAATTTTGGCACAGGGCCAGTATTTTCAAGAGAGGGATTAAGTCGATTACATCGACCCTGAAAGGATGAAAGGCAAAGTCAACCTCAGTGGAATTTGAACTGAGAACATAAAGAATGGACAAAATGCTTCTAAGCATTTTGCCCAGCATGCTAATGGTTCTGCCAGCATGCTGCCTTACTGGTTTACGTAATATTGGAAGTAGAATACCACAGCCTTTGTCACAGCTTTTATATGAAATCTAACTAATAAAACTTTGTTTCGTGTTGGTACCAGTAATTGGGCTGTGACCATGCAGGGGCACCGCTTTTGAGGGTTTTAATTGATTATATCTTAATACTTTGCTTTATTTAATAATAATAATAATAATAATAATAATAATAATAATAATAATAATCCTTTCTATTATAGGCACAAGGCCTGAAATTTGTGGGAGGGGGATAGTCGATTACACCAACTCCAGTACTCAACTGGTACTTAATTTATCGACCCCGAAAGGATGAAAGGTAAAGTTAACTATGACGGAATTTGAACTCAGAACATAGCGACGGGCAAAATATCACTAAGTATTTCATCAACCATGCTAACAATTCTGCCAACTCGCTGCCGCCACCGCAGCAGCAGTAGCAGAAGAAATTATTGTGTATAATGCCCAAGTGCATTACAACTTATCAAAGGTGCATGTCTAGTACATAGAATTATGTACAAACGTTAGGAAAGTGAACAGTGAATGAGACATGATATACATGTGTGCATGCGTTTGGAGGGGGGGGGGGGTATCAGGGGTAGTGTTGGCAAATTTCAGGAAGCATGGAGGTTTTAAAAGATGCAATGTCTCAGCAGCTAACAATTGATGCATGTGGTTTGTTCCATGCTTCAGCAACTCTGAGTGTGAAAAAATGTTTCTGAAAGTCATGGGAGCTATACTCTTTTCTGAATTTGTAAGCATGCCCACTTGTGTTAGACACATGGAATTCAATTCAGTACTTATTCTATCAACCTTGTAAGACTTGAAGGCAATAAGCATGAATATAAAGGGACATAATCAGAACATAACTAAATATCAGATATTTCTGTTCCATGCATCAAGTCTAACACCCCATGGTCATAAATAGATGTACACACACACCTGATAGCTTCCATGCATTTTCTGTTTACCAACTTTCAGTCAATCTGTGGCTATTACAGGAGATATAGCTCAAGGTGCTGGACAGCAGGGCTGAACCCAAAACTACTTGACTGCAAACACTCCACCCATCATATACAACTGACATTAAAGAGGTTCACAAATGCACCAATTTACGTTAATCATCATGGATAGAATTTGAACATTCCTTGCATTGGTCCATTTAGCTTAAAGGCAAACAAAACACTCACCTGCCATCCTTTGTCAGCTGTTCGATAATATGGATAGTTCTTTGTGATATATGCATAAATCCCACTCAATGTAAGTTGTTTGTCTGGAGCAGAAGATATAGCTTGAACAATGAGTTGGGCATATGAATATGGTGGTTTTGATTCGTCCTTAGGGCTTTCTCCAGAGAGTTGTGGGCCATCTTTCTCATCTTTTGCATGTGCAGCATAAACTGCTTCACCAAGATCTGGCACAAGGCGATGACTTGAACCACCCCGAGGGCTGTTTGGACAAGAATTTGCCGCACTGTAATAAAATATTTTGTAAACATTAGTCCTTGTTGAATAAAGTATAATGTACAGTACAAAACAATATCAAACAAAGAAAATTTTGTTAATAAGCATTCTAATATTAAGTAACATTTTTTAAATAATTTATTTTAATATTTATTCTACATAAAGTTCTTTTGATTTAAGAGGTCAATTTGTCATTGACTAAAACACTTGAATAAAAGCAATTTTCAAAAATTATTCCCTTCCTTTTTTTTCTTTTTCTTTTCTGTTTTCAGGAAAAATTATCTTCAGTTCAAAAAGAACAATTTCCAAAAGACACTTAGATACAGAACTGTTAAAATAATTACTTGAATAAACTAATGCTACACTCCAAATATTTTGAGGTTTGACCTATGAAAACTAAAATTTTAATATCAGTTTCTGGACAGAGATTTTATTTCAAAAGGTCATAAATAAATATATATAATTAAATGAATAAATAAAGCACAAGTCAGGAGACATACTTATTCCATACTGTCTATATCACTGATGTATTTTTTAAAAAGTTACCAAACCAATAACTTGCTTTCCTTCATATTTCTTTCTAATTTGGGCACAAAGCCAACAATTTTGAAAGGAGAGAGTAAATCAATGACACTGAACCCCCAGTACTTGACTGGTACTTCATTTTATCGTCTCTGGAAGCATGAAAGGTAACGTTGACATCAAAGGGATTTGAATTCTGAATGTAAAGAACTGAAACAAGGCCAGCAATTTTGGGGGAGGGGGTAAGTTGCTTACATCAATCCCAATGTTCAACTGGTACTTATTATATCAAGTCTGAAAGGATGAAAGGCAAAATCAACCACGGCAGAATTTGAACTGAGAACATGAAGACAGACAAAATGCCATTAAGCATTTTGCCTGGTATGCTAATGAGTTTGCTGTCTTAATTGGCACTAATATTGCAAAGCATTTTCGTCTGACACTGTAACAATTCTGTTAATTCACTGCTTTTCCCACTTCATTTAGTGGTGGTGATGGTGGTATTTACCAAAAGGGCAGTAGATATGGGCATATTATAAGGATAAATTTTTTTTAAAAACCATAGGGGTTTACATAGAATTGTAAAAAAAAAAATATAGCATAAAACAATATATGAAAGGAATGTAGTGAGAGTTTTTTGTTTTCAAATTCAATGTGGATTGTTCTTAAATATCTTTGAATTTAGCAGGAATTAAATTCAAATAGAATTCTGCAACACACCATACATTAGATGCAGAAGTATCTCTTTTCTAACACACAGATATCATTTGTATTTCTAACTTCTGGATTTTTCTTTCCCCACTAATTTCCAGACTTCAGAAGTCAAAAAAAAAAAAAAAAACAGTTTTAGAGAAGAAACAGAAAGTCTAAATGTCTGAGATGAATTATAATCAATAAAATCATGAATTTTTTTGGCCTATTTACTTGATTTTCAAAGATAAACTTTTGAGTATTTACATCAGTACTGTTTTAATGAGAGACCTAACTAATCTAATAATAATTATAGGTGTATGTATTAAAAACAAATTATTATCTCCAAAGATTAGGTTAACAGTGCATAACAATCATAATCTTAAGAGACTGAGGTCTCTGCATAGAGGTGCCAATCTCTAAAAGTAGAAGAACCCAGGAAGAGGTGGGACCAAGTGGTGAAAAATTATCTTCAGATGTTGAACCTTACAGTGATGACAAAGGATCAAGAGGATGAGTGGTTTGCTGTACTTGAGAAGACTCATCCAGCCAAGTGAAATCAAGGCCATTAAAGGTATCTGGTTTATGTTCATGCCTCTGCACAGAATCTGTCTTTTGTCAACCCTCTCCTGCACAACCCACCTTCCTAACACCTCCCTCACCACCACTACCACCCCACCCAAGTTCATCGTCCTTCACACTCTCACAATCCTACCCGCACATAATGTACTCCTGCTGAGTCTCTCCTCCACCAACCACACCTTCCATCTATTTGACTCCACTCACTACATTCCCTCCCTTCAACCTCCCACAATCTCACAAACTTAACCACTCACTCACCCTATCCAATCCTTGATTCCACTTCAATCATATACACCTCTCTTTAACCCAGTGGGTTTTCAACCATTTTTCTGTTTGCAAATCCCTTTGATTCCTATTTAACTGGGGTGGACTCCCATAGCCATTTCATGCTTATAATTAATTATTAGCAATTGTATATATTAAAAAAAAGGCATTGTTAATTGTAGAAGTATAATGAATTTATTGCAGATAAACTTTAACAACAAAATCTTATATGAACCCCCAAGGGCCATATGGACCCCAGCTGAAACCATTGCTTCAACTTGAGTGTACCCTCTTGTCATATCTTTTCCCTCTCTCTCTCTCTCTCTCTTTCCTTCTGAAATAACCATGTATCTCCTTTACTGCAAGACACCCATTTCTGTCCCTCAGGTCATACTAACTTCATCACCTGGCACATAGCCATCTCCCTCAATGCTACTGCCCACTCAGTTGATGGGGTAATGTCTTGTAAGTCATTTGGTGACTTCATTGATGCTGGTGTCACATTAAAAGCAGCCAACACACTCTGTAAAGCAGTTAGCATTAGGAAGGACATCCAGCCATAGAAACTGTGAAAACAGACAGTAGAGTTTAGTGCGGTATTCTGACATGCCAGCTCTTCTCAAACCATCTGATCCATGCCAGCATGGAGAACAGACATTAGATGACAATGATTATTGTTTTAAAGCTACTGCTATAAATTCTTAAATTTTGAAGAATGCATGTAACTTTCAGCTCTTGAGTTACTTCTGCTAAATATTAACTCTCTCTCTCTCTCTCTCTCTCTCTCTCTCTATGTATGTATGTATGTAGACACACACACACACACACTGAAAATTGGCCAGCTTTAAATCTATGACTGTAACTTACTCACTCCCAGGTCAATACCATGAAGCAGACTTCTAATGAAAGATGTTCCAGCTATTACAATTCTGTCTAGCTTTTCAGATAGTGTATCTGGAACTATATTACCTAATTTGGTTGTTGATTTTATCTTTTACTTGTTTCAGTCATTTGATTGTGGCCATGCTGGTGCACCACCTTGATGCTTGGGTAATTTTTTTTTTTTAAGATAATAGGGTAAGATTTGATGGAAATTTGGCCACTGATTCTAACAACTAGAGCAACCCTCAAATGGTTTTCTTATTGATTTGGTGGGAGCAAACAATGGAACTAAGTCAATAAATGCCACAGAAATCTAGAATATACAGAATCAAGAGAAAAAGCATTAGAGTGGTGAACCCAAGATGAGCAGATGGAAATAAATCAGTCTAAAAGATGTGACTTAATCTTTTAGCATTTACACAGACCATATTAGGCCGAAATATTGCACCTGTTTTATCTTCAGACTAGACAGATCTGGCCTTTCACATGTACCCTGCAATGTCATTCTAAAAATACACAATCACATCATCAAAATCCTAAATCTATGAGTTAATGAATGATAAATTCAAAACAATGTGAATAAATATACATTACATCTGACAGAATAATCTGAATGCTAAAGGGTTAAAGGAGATTTGGCTAATATTTCTGGTAAGTTAAACTACATGGTGGGCCCCCTTGTTAGCTCCTTTGTTAGCTAAGATATCTCTTGTAATGATGCAGACTGTTTTTATTCAACAAATTAAGATAACTGATAACCAAGATAGAGTTTATATTTAACCATTTTATAACAGAAACTAGCATACAGACTAGCAACGAGACAATGATTGTGAAGGTCAAAGTGCTGGACAACCAGCCACATTGTTCTTTACCACTTTTATTGTGCTGTTCTTTTGAACAAGGGCACTAACTAAAAAATTTTTTAAATAAATTTTTAAAAGGGGGGGGGGGGGAGAAATCAGACTTAACTCCCACTACAAAGATTAATGGAAGATGAACATTATCATCATCATCATCACCATTTAATGTCCGTTTCCATGCTGGCATGGGTTGGATAGTTTGACAGGAGCTGTATGATTTCCACGGATGGATGCCCTTCCTAACACCAACCACTTCTCAGAGTGTGCCGGGTGTGTTTTACGTGTCACCAACAAATGGTTGAAAGTAGGGAGGAATGACAGAGATGGCAATCAGCCATGGAAAACCTGCTTCCAATTCTGTCTGACCCATGTAACCATAAAAAAATAGACATAAAAGATGGGTGGGGTGCATGCGTGTGTGTTTTGTATATAAAAAACACATTGCTCAACAAATAAACCCTTCCATTCCATTAAATTCTACATGTATTTGTTTAGAGTAATTTTCTTTGCTGCATTTAATGTCGCCACAGATTGCAGCTTAAATGTTATCACCACTTTACTAGAATAACAACTGTGTTAATAAAAACTTTAGGTTTGTGATACTGACCTTGTTCCCCTACTAAGTGATGCCAAATTTTAAAAAGAGAACCTGATAGGGCTTTTCAAATTTTGTCTCATTAAAATGAGTGTTGAATAACAGTTAATTAGTCTGGATTTTCTAACAGAAACATTAAATGAGTGAGTCAGTTATATATATTTTAATTATATAATTAACAATAGTAAAAATTTCTAACTTTTGATACCAGGTCATAAATTTTATGGGAGAAATAGACTCAACTGAATCAACTCCAAAAAAATTTTAAAAACTGGTGCAAAAGATTTGGTGATCATGTCTTTGATTACAAGTCCGTTTGATCAGAGCTGACCAAGGGCTAAACTCCAACTACTTATTTCTCAAACTCAAAGAGAAGAAAGGTAAAGTTAAATGCAAAGAAATTTGATCTCTAATTTAAAACCACAAAAGATTAAAACCAGTACTTTACTGTTTTCTCCAATTTAGCCCCTACTTCCTTTAATAATAATGATTTTTTAATGATAATCACATGGATACCAAATAAAAATTATCAAGCTGCTGCTGTTGAGTAGCTCCCAGTCAGTCCTGACTGAATACACAGGGGATCAAAAGTATTTCAACCATGATTCGTTTTCCATGCACAGTGTATCCAATGTGTCCTTTGAAAAAAAGACTGTAAGGGTGGTTTGACTGTTATTTCCAACAGGTCAAGCAGCTATACCCAAACTTCTTTGTTAAAACCATTAGCATTCAGATTACTATGTCAAACGTAAAGCTTATTTATTCACATTATTTCAAATTAATCATGCATTATCTTGTAACTTCAAGATTTCAGTGACATAGACTAACATTATAGGGCAGGTGTGAGAGGTTGGATCTGGCCAGTTTGAACATAAAACGGATAAACGATAAAAAAAGATAAGAGACTGTATAAAAGAACAGTAAAATGGAACTGCGAGCTTTGTGGGGGCTCATAAGCCATTTCATCCTTTCATTATAAATATTCCATCACATATTCAACATTCGTTACATGTACCCCACATTTTATGTTGTCTGTCCTTGTAATGTCCATTCTATGTCAGGGCTTTATGCCTAACTAAAGACAGGAGTTTGAACATAAAACAAGTAGAATATTTTGGCCAGACATGGCCAGTATAAATGCTAAAGAGTTAAACAGTTAGTAGAAAAGAGAACTAGTACTGCCAGAGTTCAAATCCATTCAGGGTTAATCTAGTGCCAACAAAATACTTATCAGTCATATACTGGGATTCAATTGAACCAACAAACTTAAAGCATTGTAGTAATGTAAGACTACTATTGAAGACAGAGGAGTAGAAGTAGTACAACAGTGTCAACATAAGGTCACTATTAAAGGCAGTGGAATAGCAGTAGTACTACAACAGTGGTTCTCAACAATTTTTTTACCTAAGGACCCCTTTGATTCTTATTTTACCCAAGTGGGCCCTCAGCCATTCAATGTTTAAAAAATCTTGTTACACTTATACAATTAAATATTATCAGGAATTGTATTAAAAAATTGTTAGAATATTTTGTGTATATCTACAAAATCTAATATCAACCCCCAAGGGTCATATGGACCCTGACTGAGAACCACTGTGCGCTACAGTATCAGTATAAGATCACTATTAAAAACAGTGAAGTAGCAATAGTAATATAGGGTCAATATTGAAAGCAGTGGAGCAGCAGTAATACTGCAGTATCAATGTGCTATTGAAGCCAGACATGATCATATTTTCAGCTCAATCAAAATTGCAGTGGATTTAGAAACTGTAGCAACATATATCTGTGCTACAGTGATTACAGCAAAAAAGGGTTGCTGTTGATTATACAAAAGGTAAAATTAAGAAGAAGAGGTGAAAAAAATCTAATGACAAAAAGAGACTTGCTAACAACCACATATTCTAATGGCATGCCATCTGTCATAAGAGACAAATTAATTTTCTGTCCACTAATGCTCAATAACATGGATGAAAATGGTACACCATTTGTGAACCTCAATTGCAACAGTTAAATGGGTGATGTAGATCAGATGAATCAAACGATGATCTATTTGCTCAGTTGGTAGACTGGGTAATAAGTGGTGGCAATACTTGGTTATGACTAGAGTAAATATGAGCATCGTGGATGCTATATATCACAAATCAGAAGGAGCACAAAGTGATGCAACCATCTGCAGTTCAGAGCAGACGTAACACAATTGAGGGCAGGCTGTTCATTGAAAAAATAACTGTTGGGAGGAAGGCTAAAACCTGCCAGAAAGATTATCCTACTGAATTCAGCCAGCCTCCCTAATACAGAAGAGAAAATCCAATCAAAACATTTGCTGGCAGTTACTTCTGACAAGACATGTTTGAAGACTTTTTATTCCAAATTTTCACAGAAATAATGAGGACTACAAAGATGGAAGGATGGATGTTATAATAATTCATCGAACATGGCTTCTCAATGGAGTTCAGCGTTCAGCAGAATACAGTTAATTGTTTTGTCTCAATGAAGAGTTTAATAAATAACTAATAAAGGGTGTGTACACTCACCTGATAGTTCCTGTGGGTGAAGGACACGGACTGTTAAATACACCATCAGTTACATCGGGAATGTTCAATTTTAGAGGTAGATTCTTCTTTTTCATAGGACTAGGAGGAGAACTTTCTTCATCATTTAATAAAGACTGGAAAACTATTTTTATGTTGGTACTGGGAAATCTTAGGACACAACTGTAACAAAAAAAAAATCAGAAATTGTTAATACTTTACAAATTTATAGTGCAAAAAAAAAAAAATATAAATATTCCAAGAAAATCAACAAAATAATCAATCCATCTTTCAATAAGTACAAGAGACAATAGTGCAAGTTAACATTTTTTGCAGAATAGAATAATAATTCTTCTTAGGAAAATAGAAAAAGGATGTAATAATATTTGTGCTAAATGGCTTCAACCTGGAATCAAAACTCATAACTCAATTTGCTCACTTTGCAACCACATGATTACAGGTTCACTCCCAATGTGCAGCACCTTGGCCAAGTATCTTCTACTATAGCCCTGGGCTGATCAATGCTTTGTGAGGAATGGAAACTATGTGGATGGTCATCATGTGTGCATGTATATGTGTATCTGTGCATCTTTGTGTCTGTTGGTTTATGTCCTCAGTTTAGTAAAAGAGACCAACAAAATAAATACCAAGGCTTTAAAAAAATAAGTACAGAAGGGATTCTTTTTTTCAATTAAACCCTTTAACATAGTGCCCCAGCATGGCCACAGTCCAATGACTAAAGATAACAACTGATAATGAGTTTTCCCAGTGAGAGAAAGCCACAAATTTGTAGCAAAAGACAAATGATTATACCAATCAAGTATATTACTGGTATTTATTCTATAAAATCCAGAGAGAAAAAGTCAAAGATCAGTTCTAGTCATGGTATTTTAATCCAGAACATAAAACAATTAAACAAAATATTCTTAGGCATTCACAACAAATTAGCAAAAAGAATAACAAAAAAACTAAATGTGAAGAAAATAATTTAATCAAGTCTATTGACAAGATAGTTTGATGGTAATAATGAAGAGAAGCAGCAAAGACAAAATGGTCTGGAATAACAACTAATGGAAAATAGATGAACAAATACCAATGAAGCAACACAAATATTTTCTCAAAATTACAGAATAATAATGATTTTCAAATTACAAATACTAGAAATCAGATTACAAACATTGATAATCATCAACCATTGTTTCCAATTCTTTCAACATAACAACACATATAGACATATTAAACCAATTTCTCTAGAAATATATATTTTCAATCTAAAAGACCAAAAGAAACAAGAGACAACTATAATCAAACATTGACGCAGCCACTGCAAACATTTCACCTCTTACATCTCAACAATTATCTATTCTACCATCAATCAGCCATATTCTCTTCATCAACATCACTATGAGGTTTGATTTACTTTTTATCTTCCCCAACAAATCTAAAACGAACAATTTCAATACCATTTCTTCCATTTCTAATAAGCAATAATTCTAGAAAAATAAATTTTGTTTGATAACTCATTTCTTGAAATACAGATGGTGCTGAGATGGCCATGTGGTTAAGAAATTTGCTTCCCTACCACATGGTTTCAGATTCAGTCCCACTACATACATCATCAACATTGAACTCTTTAGCATTTAAACCAGCCATATCCAGCCCAAATATTCTTCCTGTTTTATGTTCAAACTGGCCAGATCTGACCTTTCATACCTACCCTATAATGTCATTCTAAACATAAACAGTCACATCATTGAACTCTGAAAGCTACATGACAAGGCATGAGTAATTCAAAATAATATAAATATACAAACATTACATTTGACAGAGTAATCTGAATGCTATACAGTTATGGGTTGAATAATTTGACAGGATCTAATGGGCTGAGGCAAGCATCATGCACCAATGTCAGCTTTAGCATGGTTTCTATGGCTGGGTACCCATCCTGTCATCCACCTTACAATGTGTACTAGTTGCATTTTTCATGCAACTAGTACATGCAGCTTACAAGACTAAAATCCCTTTCAACTGAGAGGGGGCTACAGTATAGATGGAGTGGGGGAAGCAGCTTTGTGCAAGGAAATGAGGGGTTCAAGTATGTGAGAAGGGGACCACAACAGAATAGGTTTCTTCCTTTTAGGAGCAACATGGCTGCTTACATTATGGAAAAGAAAGTGGGATTGACCAAGGATGGATTGGAAAGAGAAAGATATAAAATCAAGGTGATGAAGTGTTGGAGTGGAACCTCAAGATACAAAGTGAGTAGAAGTGAATGGAAACAGAACAAGGAGATTGCAAAATTGTATGGGTGAGTGAGAGATGAGATGGGTAGAGATGGAGAATAGATGAGGTGAATACAATGAATGAAGAACAAATGTTGAGGAATGATAAATAGGAAAAGAAGGGAAGAATAGATGACAACTATGGAGATCAGGTGGGGTTGAGGATAGATAAGGGGTGGGAGGTGACCTATGGTACATATGAGTTGGAGGAGTTTGAGGAGAGTAGGAAATGACTGACAATGCAGAAAAGGTTGGAATGAAGAGATGCAAAATAGAGATAATTATATAGTAGACAAGAGAAGGATGAGAGAGGATTAAAAAAATGACATGCAGCTGGGTAGATTGCAACAGTGTATGGGAAGTAGAAAGGCAGGTGTAGTACATGGGGAGAGTGAGAGATACACGATGGTGGAAGAGATATAATTTAGTGACTGAAGAGGGAGATCAGTGTAAAATGTGGGAGGAGAGGCATGTTAAAAAATCAAAGATGAATATCAAGTGAAATGATTCCAAATACTGAGAAAAACAAGTGGAATCACGAAAAACTGGTAAAGTATGCTGTTCTATTCCAATTTAATTACAGAAGTAGAATACCACAGTTAAGGAGATGATGAATGGTAGGGATGTCTTGAGAGGGAAACTGGAGGAGAGGTCCAGTTCATATAGATATATTGTTTTACAGACTGGGAGACTGTTACCTTATCATCATCATCATCATCGTTTAACGTCCACTTTCCATGCTAGCATGGGTTGGACGATTTGACAGAGGACTGGTGAACCAGATGGCTACACCAGGCTCCAATCTGATTTGGCAGAGTTTCTACAGCTGGATGCCCTTCCTAACACCAACCACTCTGAGAGTGTAGTGGGTGCTTTTACGTGCCACCGGCACGAGGGCCAGTCAGGTGGTACTGGCAACGGCCACACTTGGAAATAAATGGGGGCTGCTAGCAGGAAAGGCATCTGACTGCTGAAAACACTACCCTGACATACTCTTGTGTAACCCATACAAGCATACAGAAGTAGACGTTAAAATGATATGGTCAACTATAATATTTTGTTGTCAATCAAAAGAGCAGATTTCAAAGTCACCAATAATATTCATATTTAAAATGCTTAATGCTGAATACTCCAACAGTAAGTTACTTCATATTCAGAATGTGAAAAAGATAACAGTTCAAATAGAAACCAAAGCATTGTGATTCGTGCTGTTTGCATAGATGAAAGTTAAATTGAACAACTAAAAATATAAACACTCATCTTAATTCTCATCTTAGTATTTTGTACTCAAATGGTATACAATGAAAATATAATTGAATGCAGGTAGGTATTCTGCCATGTTCAATTTCTTGGGGTTTGGAGATTGCCTAATGAATGAAAATAGAAATGCAAAAGTATTTTTAGAGTTGGTTATTTCTCTAAGACTGTTAAAACCATTAGGCTTTATTTTTTACTCTCAAAAATCTAAAAGATAGAAAAAAATAATATGGCTAACACAAAAATTAATTAACTAAGGTAGAATTATTTCCCATTCCTTAGGTTACACTTGGTATTTTATGCTGCTATAGTTTAGATAGATATAAATTTAACTATTGACGGAAAGCCTTCTAACATGCTAATATATAAATTGAAACAACTTTTAAATTTAGAACTAGAATTATTTAATAATAATTGACATAAACGTCTGTTGGTTGGTTTGTTGGTTGATTTCTGCTATCATGCTTTACATCATATGGAGAAAGGGGGAGAAAGATACAGAGAAAGAGAACATAAGGGATACAGGATGAATACACATATTAGGGCTTAGTAGCATGCAATGAGTAACACCACACACACACACACACACACAATCTAGACAGATGAGGAAGGGGGAAATAAATGACAGAGTAGTTATGGGGGAAGTTATACAAAGGAGAAGCTTGTTTTATTTAATCATTTTGTATAAGTACCAAGAAATTTGGCTGTGTGATAAGAAGCTTGCTTCCCAACCACATGGTTCCAGGTTCAGTCCTACTGTGGGGCACCTTGGGTGTCTTTTACTATAGCCTTGGGGTAACCAAAGCCTTGTGAGTGGATTTGGTAGATGCAAAACTGAAAGAGGCCTATGTGTGTGTCTTTGTGTCTATGTTTGCCCCCACCACCACAATCACCTAACAACTGGTGTTGGTGTGTTTACATCCCTGGAACTTAGCAGTTCAGCAAAAGGGACTGATAGAATAAGTACTAGACTTTAAAAAATAAGTCCTGAAGTCAATTTGACTAAAACCCTTCAAGATGATGCTCCAGCACGGATGCAGTCAAGTGACTGAAACAAATAAAAGAATATCTGCCAATTCCCTCATATAATGCAGAGTGACAAAAATATATTCTAGTGTTGCCTATAACAACTCTGATATCAGTTATTTGTTTTGGAGTTCTTTATGCAATTAGTTCTAAATCTTACTAGCTGAGTTTTTACTCACTCTGAAATGTAATAACTGTCACAAACCAAAACTTGCCACATAAAACTGTTCAATATTCAAACATGAAACACATTTAACAATGCAAGGATGGTGCTCTTTAGATATTGTCATATTGAATAGCTTTGTGATTAATATAGCTCTTCTTTGCAACATATAACTTTATATTCATTTTCTCAATTGCAAAACAAAAAACTGACTCCATTATGACTCAAATTCAATGCCACAAGATATCCAAGTCCTGAATTATCCAGTTGCAAATATGAATCAGAGCATTTCACACCACTATATTGCTTTTCCTACATCCAATGGTTGATCTAATTGAGAATGAAAAAACATATCAGTGGGCAATTCACAATTAAATAGGAAATGAAATGTAAGCAAAACTGTAAATAGAATTAAGGCATGACAGCTGATACACGTGTCCGTAGACTGTCTAACTTATAATCTATGATTTGGAATGGAAATTACTTTGTATGTCAACAACTTAGTTCTCGTAACTGAGCCAAAGATTGAAACATGGAAACAGAACCTAGAATCAAATCAAAAGTAAACCAACCAAGAAAACAAATGCTTTTATTAGTGAGAAAGAATACAAAGCTTTTACTATGAATAGGAAAGTAGCATTGCTTACATGCAGCAAAGGTGTAAGCATGCATACCCGAGTAAACTAGGGGTGCACAAGAGTGAATCACAGGTAGACCAACAAAGAATGAGTAGTTTGTAGTAAATGTACAAGAATAGTTATTAGTAGGAGCACCCATGAAATAAATTCCTTGAAATGAAGTTGTTGATAGCTGCTGTTATCTAGGTGACCTAATTAGCAGTGGTTGTAGTAGGTTTTCTGAAAGCACAGTAGCCATGAAAAGAATAGGGTAGGAAATATTCAGTTATTTACCTCTGCTGATAGCAAAAAGATTCTCTTTTCAGATGAAGGGCAGACTGTACGTGGTGGTGGAGCAATGCTCTCAATGTGTGATGTATTACATGATAGCAAAACAGGCAGTGAATGTGGAGGATATACAAAGGATGGGAAGAAATAAGGCGAGCATACTCTGCACATGAACAATGGGATATGTATGAGCTGAGAGAGAAAAAAATGAAAAATAAGAAGAGTCAGATGCAATGTGCAAGACATAGATGTGATGTATAAGGAGGAAGACATTTGGGTAAAGAGGTCCTAAGTAATCCAAGTGGAAGAAATCCACAGAAAAGGGGAGCAAGAATGAGATGAGGAGGAATGATAAAGGCTTGTCTCAGGAGGCCTGACCTCACAAAGGAGATGACAAAGGGCAAGCAACAAGTGATGAAGATGCAGGGTATGGAGAAAACATAACCATCACTTGCAAGCACGGAAAAATATAATATGAGGTTGACAGTGGCAGTGGTGGTGGTGGTGGAGCAATGCTCACAAAGTATGAAGTACAAAAACAAGTTTCTCTTTACTGTATCAATGGCTTTCATATATACACAACTTAAAAAGGCTAATTAAGTGAATATATTTGATGTGTCATGTGAAAATTATCTACACTTTATTTATAAACCAAATAAATTACAAATTTCTGTTCTTCATTAAAAAGCCAACAAGTTGTATGTGTGTGTGTA
>NC_068997.1:41886274-41889190 GCF_001194135.2 Octopus bimaculoides
AGAGAGAGATAGAGAGAGAGAGAGAGAGAGAGAGACAGACAGACAGACAGACAGACAGACAGACAGAGAGACAGACAGAGAGAGACAGACAGAGAGAGACAGACAGAGAGAGACAGACAGAGAGAGAGATCATTATTTTAATGTCCACTTTTCCATGCTTACATGGGTTGGACAGAATTTTGTTGGGGTGGATTTTCTACAGTTGGATGCCCATCCTGTCATCAACGTTCACCTGTTTCCAGTTGAGGTAATACTTCTTCATGGCCAGTCATGTCTTGCAAGATGGGAAACAAAAGACACCATTTGCACAACCAAGACATTCACAACTGTCACACAATGTTAAGGGAAAGAGACAGTGACACACACACACACACACACACACACAAGGTTTCTTTCAGTTTCCATCAACCAAATCCGTTCACAAGGCTTTGATTAGCCTGGAGGTATAGTAGAAAACACTTGCCTGATGTACCATGCACACGACAGGTTTCTACAGTTACTATGTACTAAATTCTATTCACAAGGTCCTTAGCTAAACCAAAGCCTCAGAAACAAACACCCAAGATACCATGAAGTAGGAGCAAATCTGGAAACACTTGGTTACAAGGGAAACTTATTAACCAAACAACCATATTTTTACCCAATGCATTAATAATTATAGTTGTTAACCATATGTCTAGCAATTTCTCTCTTAACACCTTGACAAATAAACCAAGAAGTTATTTTTAAAGATTTAAACTTGGCAATGTATTATTTTGCAAATTTCGTCCAATATAGAAACAAAATATTGATTATCAGGATATTATTCAGAAATGTGCAGAAAAGTATACACAGCTCGAATGATTATGTTATTTTATTAGCTCTATATCATAATCATTAATTATACCATATAAATGGTTATTCAATTCTTCTAGATATATATCTGAGTACTCCACAGTCTTCATTTCACGCATATTCACGCTGTTAATTATTCTTGTACATATAACAAAAGTTTCTCCTTGGTGTCAAATGAAATGGATGCCAGCTTGATGTATCTACCATTAATATTAGAGGTTTTGAATAAGAAAGATAACTATTTTACTAGTAATACCTAGCATGGAATTAAAATTTAAGAATTAAATAATTATTGCAGTTCTATAAAAACCAAAGCAAATTTTGTCAGAAAAACAAAATAATTATGTACATTATTTACATTTGACGAATGTTTGTCCTCACCTTGTTTGTTATTAACACAACGTTTTGGCTGATATACCCTCCAGCTTTCATCAAGTGTCCTGGGGAAATTTTGAACCTGGGTTCTCATTTCTAAGGTATTTTTCAATGTTATTAACCACTATACCATATGCCCATGGGCATATGGCGTAGTGGTTAAGAGCACGGGCTACTAACCCCAAGATTCCGAGTTCGATTCCACGCAGTAACCTGAATAATAATAATAACATCAAAAAATACCTTAGGAATGAGAACCCAGGTTCGAAATTTCCCCAAGACCTGATGAAGGCTGGAGGGTATATTAGCCGAAACGTTGTGTTAACAACAAGATGAGGACAAATATACGTCAAATGTAAATAATATACATAAATCCTCATCTCTTAAATACAGAACTGAATTATAATCATGTATGTTTTTGTGTGACTAAATTTTTCAGTAAAATCTTAGCTACCCAGCAGAAGAGGTCAATTAATGAGTGTTACATGACAAAGCACTGAACAAACCTCTGCCGCATTACTTTAGTACATCATTGTCAGTGGGTAGAGAGAAATGGAAACACAAAAGAAAAAACATTGTTGAAAAAAATATTAACATTTATAGGTATAACTGCTGTATGGTTAAGAAGTTCAGTTTACAACCATATGGTTCTAGGTCCCAACCCACTGACTGGCGCCTTCTACTATAACTTTTGTGTTGATCAATGATTTGTGACTGGATTTGAGATTGTGCCAAAGCTTGTCAGAAACATGAATTTGCATATACCATTATAAATAGGTTTGTTGAGTACATTTGTTCATGTCAAATGTTAAATTAGGTGTGCGATAAATACAGACCGATGTGTGTGCTTGCATGCACGTGTATGCTTCCCCACCAAAAAAATAATGCTACATGGGACAGACCACCTGTCCCATCATCCTCTTTTAGCTACTCCAGGCAGTAGCAGGAGGGCAATAGACAATTAAGCAGAACCCAATCCATGTTCAGTACTTATTAACCAAAAGCAAAAAAAAATAATAATAAAGAGCAAAAGGAACCCCCAACAGGTGTGAAAACAAAATTTAAAAAAAAAACAGTAATCTACAGTACTCTACCATTTTAGGGGAAAATTCATTAATAAAAGATAATATTAAAGGGAAGCTCTAACTAGTTCTTAGTTACCTAGAAATACTCCTTAACTGCAATATCAGATAATATAAGATGGTTCACGGTTCTCTTTGTACAGCAAAAATTATTGATTACCTTAAACAAATTATTACTAATACAATCAGTTATTGATTGGAAGTAACCCTTTCAAAATTATACAAAGATTGCAAGTAAATACAGACTTAAACCAATTATGCCTGTTTTGTTTTGTTTTTCTATCAACCAACAGAATTCAATTTGTTATCACACACAACTTGTTATAAACACTTTAATTAATACAACACACACACACACACACACACACACACACACACACACACACAGTAGTTTTGTTTTCTTTTTGAAAGGAAGAGGCAGTTCAACACTGAAGACACTTCAGAAATTGCAGCTAATACAATACTTGGGTGAACACAAGTATTATATTTACTATAACCAGGGTGGCAAGGAAGTTACAAGAGGAAACCTATATAACTAGTTGTGTCATGCTCTTACAATAAATATAATGAGATTTACAGAATGAAAACTGTATAGTTTTTTGCTATTATTTTTTTTTTTTTTTTT
>NC_068997.1:41889200-41895114 GCF_001194135.2 Octopus bimaculoides
TTTTTTTTTTTTTGTTTGTTTCGTTTTGTTATAAAAGTTCACAATAAAACACACATCAAAGTTTTATCTACCGAAGCAAAATAGAACTGATTCAGGACTGTTAGGATAATTTTACATTTCAGTGCTACGAAGCAAATGGTTTGAGAAAGAAAGTCAAACCAAAACGGTGTCGATTTCAGCTTTTATAAAAAGGTTACACAATGAGGACTTACTGATGAAATGGTAAAAGAACAGTTAAAGACAACAATCAAAAGATACCTGATTATGAATATTCTAAACTTATTATTGTTATTTTTAAACCCATTAAGATTTTTTAAGCAACTACTTACATATGTAGTCAGAAAGGTCTATAGTTTGATTAACTTTCTAATATATAAATACACACTCTGTCCAGGCACTCCCAACTTGCTCGTCTCTCCCCTTCATGTCCCTCATCCACATCAAGCCCCACACTAAATCATTTTCCCCTATCTTTCTGGTATTTCTTGCCTGGAGGGTTGACACAGCAGAAAAGAAGGCCTGAAAAAGAATGCCCATATTTTGACTGTCAACTTACAACTGTTTAGAGAAACATTAACTGTGTCAATCTCTCATTTATTTCAGAGGGTTTGTGATGTGGCCATGGCAACAGCACTTTACTTCAGAATAAACCAGCAAAATATTTAAGAATTCGAAGTGCAATAGGAAGGAAGGGAACATTGCCAATTATTTATTTATGAAGGTCTGCATAGTTAGTTTCCAGTGGGAACCCAGAATAAAATCTTATTCAGTGATCAATTTTCTTAAAAGGTATTAATTGCATTGTGTCTAGACAAGTGCTTAATTCTAATTTTAAATGACTACCACTGACTACCGCTACTACTATTACTACCATAACCATTCTGTTCTGACTTCTTTGTGTCATTTTATTTCAATTTGGATTATACACAGCAAAAACAAAAACCCCAGAAGACTCACCATAATATATTAACATGACAAGGAAACCTGACATTATTCAATAGGTTTAACTTCCATCTACTCAAAATACTTATAAAATTCAATATTGCTGAAATCCATAAATATAATAAAATAAAATTTAAGAAATAGTTACTATGACTACACATCAATATTTAAATTCTAAACAGTATAACCACTCTTAAGATTGAACTTCAAGCTAACAAAACAAAGATATCTATTGCAAAGAAAAGTGTGAAACATTGATTAAAAAAAATTTCTTTCATGCAAATACTTCAATAATCTATTGAGAAGACTTAATAGAGAAAATGCTGAATTTGAAATATGAAAATGGAGTCTTTACATACAGCTTTATTTCCCTTCTTAGTGGGAATTATATTAGAATACATAAAAGTGACGATAATGATGAAAATCCATAACATGGCTGAAATACCATCGTCTTCAAACTGAACTAAACACAAACAAAAACCAACTGCTCTCAGCCCACAAAAGGTTTCTTTACTACTTCTTAATTGTAACCTATTACTGATGTTTGGGAGTTTTGATGCCAACAGTTTAGAAATATCACTCACCTGCTTACATATACAGGCAATATTTAGTGCAAGACCTGATACCAAGAAAACAACCAGAGAAGTGAATCCTCGCCATGCCACAATCTCAAACATTTGTATCAATCATTTTTATCATCACAAAACGGACTGCTACACACAGAGCTCACATTGATTATTGGCTCGTGTCTTCCATGCTCTTTATATAATATGGTGTGTGAACATCCTTCAAATTCAGTTTGATCTAGCTTAAACAGTTGAAAGTAGATGTGGTAGTTGTTTAGGCTTTGAAGTATCAGCTAAGTCAAATTCAAGTACATACACCTCATCACATTTATTATAGTAAATGAATAATAAATGTGTAAACTGGGGGCGAAGTACAGGGTTTCCTACCACAGATGCTGTAAGAGAAAAGCAGATGATGATGATTAACTTTAACCCATAACTGGCTGGAAGTTATTCGCCTTTATTTGTTTGAACTGGCTAAATCTGGCCATATCTGATTTCTTTATGAAAATGCTAAAAAAGTAAACAAATCACATTACTGAATTCTCATAGCTTTGAGATAATGCGAGATAAAGCCTTTACCGCCTTTATTCAAGTAAAAATACAGTGAAATTTTGGAGACTTCTTGGTTTTTTTTCAATGTTTGAAGAGAAGTGTATATCTTAGTTTTTAATGATATGGCGTCAGCAAGTAGCAATTCCAACTTCAAAGATTTTACTCTTGATGATGTACAAAATATGAACAAAAGCAACAGTGATTTGTCTTCGGACGAATCATATTGACATTTATGAATCTTCATTGGACGACGAAGATTTTGATAATGAAAGTGATAAAAATGAAACTGATATAGAAAACATTATGGCAACATGGTTGAAGATTACTACATCAACCAGAATTCCTGATTTTACAGAAAAGACCAGTCCAAAATACAGTCTATCTCCCAATTGAACTATTTATTTTTATTTTTACTGTAAAGTTTTTTTGAAACTGTTGCAGAGGAAACAAATGCTAAAAACATAATTTCTATTCACGGAAGACCCGATCCACCATGGCAGCCAACTGATGCTGTGGAAATGCAAGCTTTCTTTTACTATACACCTTATGCTTGGTATCAGGCAGCTTCCTCAACTGTGGAACTACTAGAATCTTGATATAAGGTGTGGTGATCCATATACCTTCAGCATTTTTGCTTTTCATCCTTTTGGGATCAATAAATTAAGTACTTGTTGTTTACTGGGGTTGACCTAATTGACCAGCTCCACCTCCCAAAAACGCTTGGGCCTTGTGTCAAGAGTAGAAAAGATTGTCTAACAATAGTTAATTCATATATTGTTTATGTAAAAAGCCACAAGGTGCCTCCACCACCAAAGACTTCAACTATTTGAAATTTTGGGTTGACATCACATCTCAGTTACGTGAGGGCTTTTCTTCCAGAAAGCACAGAACTGGGAGAAAAACGTAACTAACTGAGGTGGATGTCAACAGAGAAAATATTAACTTTCATAAAGTTGAAAAAATAAATGGAAGGAAAAAAGTTTGCAGATTGTGTTCACTGCAAAAAAGAAAAACTGCGAAAGGATATCAGGTCGAGACCTCATATATTTGTTAGTTTTGCAAAATGCCCTTGTGTAAAAGGGGTCTTTGGACAGTTTCATGATAGAATATGGCGTAACTATATTTTGCTGTTTGATAGTAATACTATCATATATTCCTTTCATTTTATTACAAATAATATGTGAAAATGAGAAATACATATTAATTTTCAGTATGTTACACACCTGTATTCACCTTTGCTTCACCTGTTAATGAGCTTTTTTTTTATTAGATGCATTCTGTTATGTAAATGTATTCATTAAATTGTATAAGAGTACATAGCCAATGGCATATTGACTAGTAAAAGAGTTTTGTACTTTATTTTCAATGAAAAAGTTTGAATGAAATATAGAGAAAGAAAATCTTTACTTGTATTTAATGAATTCAAATTAATCTACCTCATCTTGAAAAGTGGCAAAATTGTAGGTGGTTTACATTTGGGATAATTTTAGTAACAAATCAAACAGGTAAGATGTATTAAGAATTTCAATTTTAGTGTTTATCCATAATATTATTGCTATTACACCTGTTCATTAAATTTACCTGCCCATAAAAGTCAAATTTAATTAGCAAGATCAGCTAAAATTACATAGCTATAATCCACTGGTATATAAGCACCCACTGACAAAATTTCAAATCTGTATGTAAAAAATTAACAAAATTTATAAACAAACATTGTAGACACCCCTCTTGAACCTGGATAATTCAAAATAACGTGAACAAATAAGTATTACATTTGACATTAATCTGAACACTAAAAGGTTAAAGTCCCTTACCATAAGTAACTGCAACTGACACCAAGTCTTGAATTGCATGTCAGCACTTTCCAAGAAGTGTCATTAATTGGGGCTAAAAAAATAGTAACTAAGCACTCTTCTGTGTAAGAAACAAAGTTTAGCCTCATTTTAAAATAATGACCCATTTACATTATGCCTGTTTACTTTCTCAGATTATCAAGTGTATTTTTTCACATTTTCCTTCTGGTATTTGACTACCATTGCAACAGATAACTTAAGCAGTGAGTTAGAAATCAGTTATATTATTATCAATTTATTTATTAATGATATATCTATTATTATTTATTAATGATTTAATTAGAGAAGGAGAGTTTAGACTTGGGTAAAATAATGAGAATGATATTTCAATGTCGTCTATACACATCAGTGATCTAAGTGATTCTGACTGGAATTTATGTCAAAGTCATTGATTCTGAGCAGGAATGAAGCGATCACACAGCTGATCATTGCATCAATACTTTCATGAGGCTCACAAAATTTTTCAGCTTAATATTTTCTTTACCATTTTTTCCTGAAGAAATTTTTGTCAGGAGGAAATGAAATTAAATGTCAAGTTGTGTAACTTCCAAGTTACAGAGATTATTGGAATACAAATTCATCTCTTAAAACAGAAAATTTATGCCCAGGAATCAATATCTTGAAATATCTGGGAAAACATTTACATGTAGTCAACTTATTTATAGTCAACCCATCTAGCCAGGTGACAGTGACATGACAACAGGTAAAAACCAATTTCACAATGTATACCAACAATCATTACATCCCATAATCAAATTTCCTCTAAATTCATGCAATAGTTATATTTTTATGATTTTTTTTTCAGACTAAGTGTATACCATCAAAATATTTGGTTACTAACAGGACTGGGAGAATTTGTTAATCCTCTAATATATATATATATATATATATATATATATATATGTATTCTGAATTCATACTCATCTCTTCTCATCTTTCATATTGTATCTACAATCCTCATAAGAAGGGTACACAATTCCTTTTGTCCTGTCTTTCTTTCCTACATGCAATGACAACTGAAAGCCACTGGAATTGAGCCTAAATCATTTGAAACACAAGCCCAAGACTGTACCAAGTGGCAGTGTCCCTTCACCATCAGAACCAAAAGCTTCAAAGTTACAAATGAGAGAAAGAAGAAATCAAGTAGCAGGAGAGAAAGGCTCAACAAAATCAGCTTCATTGCTGTGTTAACCCTTTCGATACCAACCCAGCTGAAACAGCCTCTGACTCTGTAGTACAAATATCTTGTTTTCAAAAGTTCTGAATCAAAATCTTCCAGCAAACCTTAGTCACAATTTATGTTCCTAACACTAGCTGAATGATAACTAAGTTATTTTACTAAATTCTTTGTTATATTTAAAATTAATTGAAAGAAACACAGAGCAGCTCAATATGGTAACAAAAAGGTTAAAAGGGCTATGAAACAGGAAACACAAACCAACCCTTTATGAACTCAGCAAACTAAGAACAATGAATAAAAATAGATTAGTGTAACAGTCATTATGTGAAATTCTAGAAAGGTCCAACACAGATTCTACCCATTAGAATTACTTTTTGACCAGCAAATAATAATCAATTTTGAGTGTGTATGAATTACAGTGCAACAAAAGAGGATTGTTTTAAAGATCTGACAAACATAATGACATTCCTAATTTCAAGCCACAATCTGTTGGACTACAGCAATATGAAATCTATAAAGTACACAGGGCAGAATAAACAATTTCTCTACAAACTTGAGACATTTACAAGGCTTAGAGTGACTACATCCAAGACTGTCAGGCTACAGAACATTATTTTGATCAATAAAGCAAACTTCCATCAAAACTCAAGTTTTTTTTGTTTTTTTTTTAGATATTCCATACACACATGCATATATATATATATATATATATAGGTTCAAAAAAACACAAAAAACAATAACAAAAACACAACAAAGTGAGGACGTGATACGGATAGTGTTATTGGACGCTCGGGAAAGGAATATATATATATATATAT
>NC_068997.1:41895170-41896017 GCF_001194135.2 Octopus bimaculoides
AACTAGGAGATGTGAGTGAGTGTATATGAGAGTGAGTGAGAGAATGTGTGTGTGAATATATATATTATGTGCATGTGTGTGTGTGTGTGTGTGTGTGTGTGTGTGTGTGTGTGTGTGTGTGTGATGTATACACATCACACAGAGGGTGTGGGAGGTGTATAATACACATACACACACAAGCCATCTGCTTTATCCCAGCATTATATGAAGTATGGTTAATATCACTATGACTACATTACCCTACCACCAACACATCACAACCAACACTGCCACCACCAATATCATCACTACTTCTCCTTGAAAATAATGGAGACATTATTGAAAGGAAGTTAATACATATTTTTCCCTTCTAGAATACATGATTAAATCAATGTAATGTTATACATTACATGCAAGTACATGTGTGTCTGTGTGTGAGAATATGAGGTACCATGGAATAAGAAGTAAAAGCCACAATTAACAGAGCCTGCAACCTGGTTTTGATTCCTAGCTAATGCTATCTCACTTCTTATATGCTGCTAATGGTATTGGAAAGGCACAAATGCCACAACTCCCATTCATTTTCTTTTGTTATAAATAGATCTCATCACCCATGAACAAATATTTCTGGTGAAGGTTCTATCTCACCAACATTTGAGTTAAATATTCACTTATCATACACACAAAAACACACACAACTTTGTGGGTAAGAATTAAGAAGTTCACTTCACAAGATTCTAGGTTCAATCCCATTGCACTGCTCCTTAGGTAACTTGTTTTCCACTGAAGCTTGAGGTTGACTAGCGCTTTGTGCGTGGGATTTGATAGATGGAAACTATGCAGAAGCCCATCAGGCACACACACACAC
>NC_068997.1:41896199-41900695 GCF_001194135.2 Octopus bimaculoides
AGAGAGAGAGAGAGAGACAGAGAGAGAGAGAGAGAGAGAGAGAGAGAATAGATAAAATAGCTAGATGTGGTTGGACAGTATCCAAAATAGAAAATAAGACTTTGAAATTTTATATGCTTCGACGTTAATACTAGAATGTTAACTTGTATTTTTATATAATGTTACCATATATATGCATTAATATTTTACATATAGACTCACTGCCGGACATATCCTTCATCAGCTGTCAACAAGAGACAACAACAATTCCTGTACCTTCTGACAGTAAATATATAGCTCCCTCCAGTGGAGCCAAGTAACACTGAAGCAGTTATCTTAAAGAATCATAACATTCTGATTAATACTATAGGCTCAAATGTTGCATTAAGGCAAAACATTTATCCCATAAGTCGTATTTCTACCACCAGATTCTGCTACATTTAACTGTAGAAACCATTACTGATAAATAATTTAGTCAGAAATCTCCCTTAGTTTATCTCTAGGGTGACTCTGCCTCCTACTACAGATGCTGTTATCATTTCTACATTGGTTTGCACTATTTTTGAGTATACAGTTTCCATATCACCTGCAGTTAAAATTACATGATGCATCTGCCTGTTAGTTTCTTCCCAGCCAAACTGCACTAAGCTGCTGTTTTATTTTTGCTTTCACATCAATTAAAAACCATCAGCACTCCAATAAAAACACCACCCACACTTAACTCAATGTTCTTTTTGTAGAGAACCTAAACACAAATCAGTCGCAAAAAACTGTGGCAGCCTCAACTGTTTATTATATATAACTTGTATTATCATTATATATAACTTGCTTGTATTTGAAGTTAGCAAAACTTCTAGTAAAAGACCACCCAACTGCAACATAAAGGATCATAATTTTATACAATAACTATGCTCAACATAGCCAGTATTTGTAGTCTTTAATTTCAACACTATCGCATATATTCCTCCAATCTTTTTTCCCAGTCTCTTTCTGAAAATATTCTTGATTATTGCAGAATGTTAGTCAAAAGATTTTTGAAGATTTGTTTTAAATATCTGACAGTAGACATGACATTGCTGCCATTTTTAATAAAAATACCTAGAAAGGTTTCAGCATTTCAACTTGGAGAGTCATGATGGCTTATGACAGCCTTTTGAATGTTTTTGTGTTATGAGGTAGTCATAACTCTAAACACACCATCCATATTTACCTGACAGCAAAGTTAGACAGTAAAACAAACTTAGTGATGGAGCAATAAACTACACATGGTCTTCAGTTATAATGTTCAATCCTCTCTAATTTCAATAATGAGACATCCAATCTGTTTTCTAAAGATCAACACTGAAACTTAGAAGATGCTGGTCTCTCAAAGTTAGTTACAGAAGTTAAACATATTCAACTACACAGTAACTTGGTACCTAACAGAATACTGCTAGGAAATATTTAAATTTTGGGTCAGGAAGTCTGGTAGACAACTATTTAAATACTTTTTAATATCTGTTGAATTTACATTTCCCCCCAAGATACACATCTTAGAGGAAATGTGCTTAGTTATATTTATGTCTTGAAGTAAATTAAATTTTAAACAAAAACCCAGCTAACACGTTTGTTATCATTAAGAATGTTAGAGATTTAATCATTCTTTATTCTTTGTCAAATGTTATTCCAAAGGTCTTATTTGGTTAACACTTGAAGAGCTATCTAAAATAACTTGACATGGAAGCCTACATGTAAGCATTCTAAGAGATAAATGAACATTCATTCTCTTTTTATTGTATCTGTTATTTCAAATCAAATTTACACTGTCAGCACCAATTATACTGGCCTGCCATATTGAATAAATTAATTATATGATTAGTCTAGCTTAGTATATAAGATTCCACAAGTAATATCAACTTATTTCCTCTGCTCACAAAGTCATTTTTTCTTCTATAACAGGGGATAGGTGTTTGATATGTGTGTGTGTGTGTGTGTGTGTGTGTGTGTGTGTGTGTGTGTGTGTGTGTGTGTGTGTGCATGCATATATAGTGCATGCGTAATAATATTTTAACTACTATTATGACAGTCTATGAAGTCAAAGGAAATAAAGATACGTAATATATCATAAAAATGTTTCAATTTCAATCAGACTTAAAGACTATCTTATAAAACATAAGTAACAAGTCATATTCATATGATCATGATATTCATGTATCTCCAAAACAGCCAAAAAAGGGTTGCATGTGACTCCAGTACAATAGGTTGCATTATAAACACACTGTAAAGTATTGTACATATAGTATCAAGCACTGATTCCCTTTCATGAGCTGAGTTCAAAATTTGTTAAATAGACAAGCCTTTCAAAAAAACTAGGGAGTGTTGAGAAAATCAGTTAAATACAAGAGTTCCTTCCTTGTGAAAGGTTTGGGATCCAAGTACATGGTTTAAATTGTATATAATATAATGTAAAGCAATGTATAGTTTATACTGCATAGTATGTGTCTCTGTATATTGGAAAGGATTTCAAGTTAAACAATGCATTTAATAAAACATAGCTTTATTGTCTGTTTACTTCTAATTTCCCATAAAAAAAACATTTTTCAAAGATAAGTCAGTGATACATAAACAAAGGGAAGCCATCACAATAGACAATGTGAAGTAGAGACAGTCAGACAGACCTCTTGACTGCTCTAATTAAAAGCCAGAGGTCGACTGAGACAGAACTCAAGAGTTATGGTAGCAGTAAGTAACGTTTAAAAATTTCCTGCCATTCAAGTAAGTAGGCAAACTGAATGCAAACATTATCTGGCTGCAAGTTGTTAGCAGTTCAACTAATTTTGAGGTGTTATTTGAAGCATTGTGATAAGTAAAAACTGATTAGGTTTGAAAACCAAACATTGTGCTTCATAAAAATATAGTTTTATTGTTATCTTCTTCAGAATCTCCTATCAGCACACATGAACACATGCATGCAAGTGTGTGTGTGTGTGTGTCCCCCTGTCCCTATATAAAATATAACAATTTGACTCAGCTCCATATGACAAAGTCAAACTAGTTGTGAAATATATGCAGATCCCACCAAATATGTAGAGTGCCCCCTTCCTTGGTTTGTCCACTCACACATATGTGTGTCAGGGCATGTGGACAAGTGATTGTTGTTCTCACAATCCACAGATCATGGGTTTGGTTCCTGGACAAGGTAGTGCTTTGTGTTCTTGGGTAAAACATTTCTGCAATCACTTCAGCATATGACATATAACACATTGTGCACTTGCACAGACAATGTTGATTCGAGTTGATTCGATAGAAAAGAGAGAGCTTATGTGTAGCAAGAAATTGTAGAACTGTCAGACTCGAGAGACTGCGATTATTAAAAGTGGGGTGGGGGCAAACTGGCAGGGTCATTACCACACCATTCTTGCTATACAGTCTGATTTTAAATGCCGCCAAGGTTGACTTTGCCTTTCAGGGATGAAAAAATAAGTATCAGCTGGGCAGTGGGGTCAATGTAATCAACCTATCCATCTCTCTAAACTTGCTGGCCTTGTGGCAAAATTTGAAACTATTATTATTTCATATAGCATATTTCATATGCTGGCCTTGTGCCAAATTTTGTAAATCATTATTATTTCATATAACCTCAGCAGAATTTGAACTCAGACCAGAAAGATGGATAAAATGCCACCAAGCACCTTGTCCAGCATGCTAATGATCCTGCCAGCTCACCTCATTATCATTATTATCATTGTTCAATATTTGATAAGTTTCAGGCAAATTTGCACTGCATCACCTGCTACACTTCTCTGTTGCTGGGATAGTGTGCAAACTCTTTCCGTTATAGTATTGTATTAGTTTCTTTTTTTGTTTTTATGAGGTACAGCAAAGTCTTTTGTTGTATTAGTGTTTGTATTGTGTTGTGTGTGTACTGCATTGGGTATCCAGCCTGCTGATGGTAGTTATATTTCATTGGATATTTGCTGCACAGAGTGTCTTGTGTTTGTGGATTGTTTTGTTTAGGTTGTATAATTGAATTGATAGTGCCTTGCATAGAATGTGGGCTGTTCCTAGCAGGGCTATTTTTTGGATAGTGCATAGTGTTGAAGATCCAGGTATAGTATCTACGTTTTTGCTCAGATTTTTTTTATCAAGCCCAATGCTCCAATTATTACAGGTATTGTTTTCACCTTCATGCCCCACATCTTGAATACTTCAATTTCGAGGTCTTTGTACTTTGACAATTATTATTTAACAACAACAACAACAATTTTGCCACAAGGGCAGCAATTTTGGGGGAGGGGATGAGTTGATTACATCAACCCCCAGTGTTCAACTGGTACTTATCTTATCGACCTTGAAAGGATGAAAGGCAAAGCCAACCTCAGCAGAATTTGAACTCAGAACATAGCAACGGGCGAAACAAGGCTAAGCATTTCATCCAGTGCACTAACGATTCTGCCAGCTTGCAGCAATAATAATAATAATAATAATAGTAATAGTAATAGTAATAGTAGTAGTAGTAATAGTAGTAGTAATAGTAG
>NC_068997.1:41901275-41904616 GCF_001194135.2 Octopus bimaculoides
CAACAACAACAACAACAACAACAACAACAACAACAACAACAACAACAACAACAACAACAACAACAACAACAACAACAACAACAACAACAACAACAATAATAATAATAATAATAATAATAATAATAATAATAATAATAATAATGTGATGGACTCCTCAATCAAAGACAACATATCAGTTTTTGCCAAACAACCTGCACAAATGATTTGTTCACAGTGATCAAATGTATGTGCTGTACATTAGGTCACTCCCTCCATCAAATTGCTACTGCCTGAACAGGTGCACAGTGAAGATAGATTACATAAGAAAAAAATAAAAATAAAACAAGTTTGAATATTTTAGCTGAATACCAAGTATTCATAACCATTAAGGATCATAAAGAAAAATTTGCATCTAATCAGGTTAATTATGTCATTTAATTCCAAGATAGGATTGGTTAGTAAACAGATTCAGAACTAAACAATAGCATTAAGAAGGCCACCAACTAATACCAGTGGAATATCAGTTATGACATTATTTGCTGGCTTTTTGTTTTTTGTCCTACCCATGCCAGCATGGAGCATGGACGTTAAGTAATGATGCTATCTAAAATTCCTTCATGCAGCACCCTAGATTTTGCCCAAGAGGTATAATGCAATCATCATCATCATTATCAACATTTAATGTCTGTTTTCCATGCTGGCAAGGTTTGGACCAGACCAAGATTTGCACCAGGCTCCATAGTCTGTTTTGGGTTGGTTTCTACAACTGGATGCCTTTCCAAATACCAACCACTTTTCAGAATGTATTAGGTGCTTTTTATGTGGCACCAGCACCCAGACCAATGCTTCTTACAAGGTACCTCATAGTAATATAAAAATAATAATGCATGGTAGAAAAAGGCTGGACTTCAAGTCAAAACTTCTGGGCCCAACATGTTCAATCACTATAAGTAAGCAATCATATGACTACAGAAAAAGAAGCATCACTAATATCATATGGTTTGCATCCAACATAAAATAAAATTTACCAAGAGACTTCCAAGCTCTAATAGACAAACTCTTCTCTCCTAATAAGCTATAGAAAATTTTCAAACAGACATGGCGCAAAACTAAGCTACAGTTACAACATGAACATGTAAAATATATCACATACAGAGACACAAGTTAATATTCATGCAAAAACTTAAATAAATGCCTGATGGACAAACTATGCAATGCAGAGGCAATAATTTATGAAGCAAAGATCATTTCTAAAGAACCCAACCTACAAGTGATCTTGTCAAACAGAAAGGCAGCTTAAGCAAAGACTATTATAATCATACTTTCCATTAGAGGTGGGTGGCACATCAATAGAAGTTTTAGATTATTGTCCCTTAACTGATGTTAATTTTGGAGAAACTGCAAAAGTTGTTTTACTTTCTTTTAAAACCTTCTCTAGGTACATAGATACAAATCTCTTTCTTTGGGGTATATGGATATAAAGACCACAACACATTTGGCCAACTACATATAGAAGTTGGAAAAAATATCTTTAAGCTGGAGTGTCAAGTGGAAAATCATATAGATACAAACCATACAGAAATGTGAATGGTGTGCAGCAGAAGGAAAAAAAAAAGGAAAATACTAAAAAAAAAAAGAAGAAAAGAACAAGAAGAAAAGAACAGAAAGAAAATCATAACCAAAACTTCTATTTAAATACCTAATCATAAATATTTCAGAAATACAGACACTTCAAAAAAGACTTATGCAACAGGAGCACCACCTTCACCTGACAAAACACAAATGCATGGACATCTGATATTGCTTCACTTCAGAATGTCATTCTTTGCTTAATGTATGCGTGCGTGTGTGTGTGTATATATATATATATATATATATATATATATATATATATATATATTTACACACACAGAGTCACCTGTGTATTATAGTTAATGTGTATACACTGTTTCATAGGCCAGTTACTACAGTATTTGTTCAGAGATAACATCTCTTATGCACTTGCTATGTTAAAAACACAATAAGCATCAGAGAGAGGGATGAAAATTCATCCTTGTTGTGGCCAGTAAGAGCACCAGAGGTATTTCAACCTTTTGGGGCCTTTTCAGTAGCATGCATACTCACGTCAAGTCACATGTTTGACTGAGAAATCATTGTCTCTAATGTAAGAAAAAGTAAATAAAAACACTCCCTGATGTTGCATACCACTATGTGGCTGATTAAAAATCCTGTATACACAACTGAGGCAGTATTTATTGTGATTGTAACAAAGCAAGTCTATAGGAGATGTTATCTGAGGATAAATATTGCTGGCCAGTTACTGCAGCTAAAATAAAGCATATTGTTATACTTGGGGATGGTGGTATTTTGCCAATTAAACACACACACTATGTCTTTAGTTCAGCTTTATCATTATTATATTTGTTTCTTTGTCAAAGCTCTTCCATCACTTTCTTTTGTCCAGAAAGACAAATGGACAAAGCAGAGCAAGAGGAGACATGGGATAAAGAGTCACTGAAGAGGTCACAGGATGTGTGACAAAAGAGATTTGACAAAGAAACAATAATAATAATAATAATAATAATAATAATAATAATAGTAAACCTGAAGTAAAGATATAGTGCATATGTTTAATTGGCAAAATATGACCATCCCTACATGTACAGTAGTTTGAATATATGTCACATGGTAATAACATGAACTTCTTAAGCACACAGCCAGGCCTGCATGAGTGGGAAGGTGTATGTAATATATAATGTAATTCACAATATGTAACAAATAATCATGTTTTGTTACTACATATATGTAAGATGGTATAACTATCTTATAAACAAACAGTTACATTTTGTTTTATCTCACACACATACACACAAACATATATATATGGCCATGCTGGGGTACCACCTTGAAGAGTTTTAATCTAACAAATTGACCCCAGAACTTATGTTTTTAAGCCTAGTACCTATTCTATTGATCTCTTTTACTGAACTGCTACACAGGTGTAAGCATACCAACATTGGTTGCGAAGCAGTAGTGGAGGACAAACACAGACACATATATAATTATATATGTGAGTAAGGCCGCTTGACTGCTGTTTCTAGCCAGGCAGTTGTCCAGCATTGAGGAAGAGAAATAACCCAGAAACCATTGGTCTGCTGGCACTGCCAACAGCTAGAAGGGGGGCAGTGAGGCTCCCTGCTTACAGTGTGTCTTGGACACATATCATGTGTCAATAAACCAACTGGAAAAGACGTTTTCCTGGGGATTAAAAAGTAGTAACATAGTTGTAGACAGGACTGCCACATTATGTTGGCAAATAAACTTTACTCTCTATATATATATATATATATATATATATATAT
>NC_068997.1:41904871-41907287 GCF_001194135.2 Octopus bimaculoides
GTTTCTGTCTACTAAATCCACTCACAAAGCTTTGGTTGACCCAATGCCATAGCAGAAGATACCCCAGGAGCTACAGTGAGACTGAGCCCAGAACCATGTGGCTTGGAAGCAAGCTTCTTACCACACAACCATGCCTGTCATATTTTGTTTTATTTGACACACACACACACACACACACACACGCATGCAAATATACATATATACACATTGAAATGCATACACAGAAATACACATATGCAAGTGCAGCATGGTCAAGTGTAAAGAAATTCAAACCATAAGGTCCTGGGTTTGAACCCAGCCGGTGGCATCTTGGGAGATTGTCATTTTTCTACACTCTTGAACCAACCCATACCTTCTGAGTGAAATTAGGCACACAGAAACTGGATTCCCAGACAGATTGCATCTTTAATTCAAAAGGAACTAAAACATTGCCACACACACTACATCATACAGATCCTGTCTGAGAATTATATTAATGCTTTAGCATTTAAATTCGTCATATCCAACCTCTCACACCTACCCTACAATGTCGTTATAAAAATAAACAATCACATCATCATAATCTTGAAGCTAAAAGATAATGCAAGGTTAATTCAAAACAATGTGAATAAAGAAGCATTACATTTGACAAAGTAATCTGGATGCTAAAGGGTTGAAGGCGCAGACGTCTGAGAATTCTCAGCCACTTAATAAGTTATTAATTCAGATGACCAAACAGCTGAATCTTTATTGATCAAACAGACGTCCACTACATATGCATGTACATGTACGTTTGAGACAAGTTGATTTAATATAGCAACTCTTGCTATGTTTAACATAGATGCACGAATGGTTACAAAGCTTGCTTTACAATCACAAAGTCCTGAGTTAAATCCTACAGCATGGCTAAAGTAACAACACATTTTCTCATGTAACAGCATACTACAATTCCTGCTCCATCAAACACCTCAAAACAGAAAACTATGTTGTCATTCTCCACACACACACACACACACACACACAATCTAGTCGATCAATATTCCTTACTCACTTATATGTTGTTTCCCTATTTAGTAAAATGCTAATCATAGTTGTAAATATTGTTAATGCATGTGTGTGTGTGTGTGTGTGTGTGTGTGTAAGTGGAAAGTCAATCCCTTATTGTAACATCATATAAGATTTAGCGACCAAATAACTCCTATTTTTAAATGGATGATACAGGAAATGTTTAAGGAATGGTTCTCATCAAAAATATTTGAAAATAATTGACAAAGGCAGCTATAAATATTAGAATAGAGAAAGAAACTGCAATGCTGAAAATACTAGCCAATGATCAAGATGCCGGAATCTGGGATTCAACCATCAGGTGACCTGTTTTAATCAACTGTTGGAAAATCACTAAAATTCTCTATGACACAATGGTGCACTTGCCACAAAGACCAGGAGTTACAGAAGGATTAGTAAACACATTTATCCTATAATGTCACATCAAAATCAAGTTAGAAATCAAATTACATAACATAACCGAGAGTTAACAATTTATGAGAGATACTTGATTTGGCGCAATGAATAAATCTGTTTTTAAACATTGTTCTTTGCATATGGCTAACACAAGATCAACAACAAAAAAATATCAGATTAAGAGATTTGCAATTTGCAGAACATAAATAAATTATTGTTATATGTTCTCTGTTGGTAATGTCATGATTTATGATCCTCAAAACTTCCACTGTTAGTGTTTCTCCCCCACCCCTCAATAGAAACAATATTACATCAACCTTATATGCTCTAATCCACTGCTTTTATCACCTCAAGAATCTATTTCATTCTATTTGAATGCATTGCCTCATTCCCGGTTATTCTAGTAAGACCCCATTTGTCTGTTGTGGGATGATTTCTTCAGCCAGATGCCCTTCCTAACACCAACCACTTTACAGAGTGTGCTGGGTGCTTTTTAAGTGCCACTGGCATGGGTGTGTTTACGCAGCACCAGCATGAGTGCCTTTTACATGGTTCCAGCACCTGTAAAGAACAGGCTTGTATGTATGGATGACTGCGATTTTACTTAGCTTGGTGTGTTTTCTCAAATACAGCAAATCACCACAATTCCCATCTCTCCCTTCCTTCTTATCATCACTTTTGTCAAGTAAGACATGAAAACTCTCATGCTTTATCCAAAGATAAGCAGAACCAGATATGAGATTTGAGCTTGTGACCCAGACAACAGACTAACATCTGATCCATCAGGCCACTGCAACTACTGAGATAATGAAATATCTTCAAACAGTTGTAATTGCTCATTCAAATCCTACCAACTCAATAAACAACTTTCATAACAATTATTTCTCACTACAGGAATTTAATAACCAATCCCTTGTTTTCTACTGTATGTACAACTTTAAAAGGTCTATTACTTATTAAACACAGAATATATAAA
>NC_068997.1:41907381-41909327 GCF_001194135.2 Octopus bimaculoides
ATATATATATATATATATATATATATATAAAGATAGAGACATTATTGATGTAGGCCAGATCTGATCAGGAAAATCTATGATCAATGACAGTCTATCCATGCCAGTCTTATTATTATCATTACTACTACTACTACTACTAAGGTAGCATGCTGGCATAACTGTTAGCATGGCAGGTAAAATACTTAGTGACGTTTTATCTGTCTTTACATTGAGTTCAAATTCCATTTAGGTCAACTTTGCCTTTCCTCCTTTTAGGGTTGATAAAATAAATACCAGTTGAGCACTGGGGTAAACGCAATAAACTTACCCCTTATCCCTAAATTGCTGGCCTTGTGCCAATATTTGAAACTCGTATTAAAGGTCATGAGCCAACAGGATCATTAGCACACTGAGTGAAATGCTTAACAGCATTTCATTTGTCCTTACATTCTGAGTTCAAATTCTACTGTGGTCAACTTTGCCTTTCATCCTTTTGGGGTCAATAAAATAAATACCAGTCGAGCACTGAGGCTGATGTAATCAACTAACCCCACCACCACCACCACCACCACCAAAAAAAATTTCAAGCCCTGTGCCTATGATAAAAAGGATTATTATTATTATTAAAGGCCAGTTCTACCATCAGCTGATGGAAACCTGTCATTGGCAACCAGGTAATCCAGTTCTTCCTGCTCATGAGTGGTTGGTGACAGAAGTGCCCCCATCACTTCTCATTAACTTACCCCAGTGAAGAGTGTGTGCGACCATCAGGATTGAAAAACAAAACCAGTCAAAAGCAGATAACTTTCTTGAGAACCAACGATCATACATATCCTGAAAAGAAGATGGGCACTTCTAGGATTACCAATCTCAATGCCATGCTTTAGTTGTACTCCTGACAGCTCAGGACTGCATAAAGGCCAAGACTGAGAATGCAAAAGATAGGTAAAATAAAATAATTCAGGAGTTACCCAAAGGCAGAAATGCTATGAGGATGCCTTGACTCCATATAAGGACCAGATAGGCCAAATCTTTCTTTCTATAAGATGGTGTGATTTTGATGGGGGGGGGTGATGTAGTTTGCTGTTTCATGAAAAATCCATTCATTAGTCCTTTAAATTTGATATATTAAATCAACACATCTCATTCACACAAACACACACACACACACACACAGATATGTGTAGTGGATCCCCAACATCTAACAATGAGTTCAATCAACTGAATTAACCTGTAAGTGGTTGAGCATTCCTCAGCTATGTGCACCTTTAAAACAATTCTAGGCAGAATCAGCCCAACATATTTGGAAGACAGTGGGGTGTGGGTTTTTTTTTTGAATGATTTGGTCAAATGGCGCAAGGGGTTTCCTCAATGGAACATTGGAGTGAAGCCATCATCATCATCATCAACCTTCTTTAACATCTTCCTTCCATGCTGGCATGGATTGGACAGTTTGACAGGAACTGGCCAGGCAGGAGCCTGCACCATGAATTTGTGTGTTTTGGCAGGGTTTTTATGGGTGGATGTCCTTCCTAACACCAACCACTTTGTAGAGTGGGCTGAGTGCTTTTTATTACGTGACACTTGCACAGGTGAAGTTAATTTTGGCATGGCTTTTACAGCTGGATGCCCTTCCAAATGCCAACCACTTTACAGTGTGGACTGGGTGCTTTTTAAGTGGTACCTTCACTGGCAGGGTCACCAAGTAACTTTGCAAGACAAGAAATTTTTGAGTGGGGAGGGGGCATTGGAGGAAGTGATCTTGTGTCGGATGATGAAAGGTTAGAGCATGACAGAGAATCATCATCATCATCATTTAATGTCTATTGTCCATGCTGGCATGGGTTGAACGATTTGAGCAGGACTGGCAAGCTGTAAGGCTGCACCAGACTCCAGTCTGATTTGGCATGGTTTCTACGGCTGGATGCCATTCCTAACACCAACAACTCCAAGAGTGTAATGAGTGC
>NC_068997.1:41909337-41916905 GCF_001194135.2 Octopus bimaculoides
TCCAGTCTGATTTGGCATGGTTTCTACGGCTGGATGCCATTCCTAACACCAACAACTCCAAGAGTGTAATGAGTGCTTTTATGTGTCACTAGCATGGGTGCCATTTGCGTGACACCAGTATCTGCCACAACTGCGGTTTTACTTGGCTTGATGGGTCTTCTTCTCAAGCACAGCATAATGTCAATGGTCTTGGTCATTCATCATTGCCTCCATGAGGGCCAACACTTGTAAGGTGCTTTTCAGGTGCCACCAGCATCAGCCACCTCGCTTCTGTGAGACCCAATGCCTGAAAGATGCTTCTGACATGCCACCAACACAGGTGCTAGTTACATGACACCAGCATAGGCCACGACTATGATTTCACTTGGCTTAATGGGTCAGTAAAAATATCTTCTATTATCATTTTGTTCCACACTAATTCGTGTTACATTCCCAGGTGCTTTGGTTTCAAACCATCTATGAAAGCTAGTTAAGTACATATCGTTACACTGTACTTTAGACAATCAATGCTAGACATCGTTTATAAACAAATCTTTGTGCAAATCATCACGTTACATTAAGAGGCATTAATGAAGTCAGTAGTTATTTATATGAAGTTAATGATAATTCAGAAAAGATAAATATTCAAATATCACATATATTTTGATACAATTACCATATCCACTTTCTATCCTACTTAAAATAGAACTGATATTAGATATTAAAATTTTTTGTGGTAGTTTTCTAGTTCATTCATTTTTTATATTAAAACAAGGAATTACTACAAATTTCTCAAGCTTTTAAATATTTCGTAGAATTTCACAGAATTATAAATTTAGTGACACACAATCAAAAGTTTTGTGAAATGTTCTTGATAACAAATTATCTGTCATGTTTCAAATACATAATTGATAAGAATCGCTCATGCAACTAGTAAACCTACATTATGGCCAGTATTCAGTGTAGCCTCTTGTTACAAGTAATGTGACATGAAAATTAATGAAAGAAGATAACTTATAAACACAACACACACACACATACACACACGAATTACTTCAGTAACAAAAAAAAAAAAATAATAATAAAAAACGGAACTATTTCCCAGATGCTGTATTTTCAAACTGATAGTGTCCTAAATCAGCTTTACGAGCGCTCAGACTTCAAACTTTAAGCCAAATAAACAACACTGAACAAAGTTAACCTACTTTAATGATACAGTGGGTAAATCAGTACTTCATTACAAAACTATAGGCCTTTACATATAAATATTTAAAGCATTGTAGATAGTAACAAATTTTCCACTACACAAGAGTCTGAAATTCACTACTTAACACATATTGCTGCTAAAAGAACTTCCTTCTCTTTTAATATTATATATTTCCATACAAAAGGTATGTCAGCTAGCTAGATGGTAAACAGTAGATAAACAGACTTGGTTTTATGCTTTAGCAAAAGTTTGCAGATCTCTTTCAGTATTGGTGAGAAACTGAAATTACTCAGAAACAGCCTCAATAAATCTTTGGTTTAAACAGCCATCCTTAATATTATCTAAGAAAATCTGATATCAATAAAAAATATTAATTTTTCCAAGATTCTGGAAACAGTTCCTCCTTGAGCAACAAGAAGAATGCGGGAAAAAAATATATATCACTGACAAAAATTATAACCAATATCAGTATAATATCAAATCAATTCAAAAGTTGATCAGTCAATTGATTTCTCTCTACTTCATGTAGTTGCCAAGATTCTATGATCCAGACGGTATAAGTTCAATTTCTGTCCAGTTCTCCTAAACTACAAGTCTTCATTCTAGTTTGTTTACACTACACACTCTTAATAAATATGTAGGTGATTCAACCAATTCCCAGCAATAGGATGCCAAGAAGTAAACCAATCTGGAAAAGAAGGATTTGGAAACTTAGGGACATCCTAATTGAGAAATCTGATGAAAGGGAGGAGGAGCTACAGATTTGTGACATAGAGGGCAACTGGGAATTCCTGGGGGGACAGCTTACTGAGTGCCAGAGACCAAATTTGTGGCTGGTGCAAATTCCCATCCAGACCTAGGGTAAAGAGGTGGTGGAATGATGCGGTAGACAGGGCCATTAGAGCTAACAAAGAGGCCTGGAAGAATGGGGGTAGCAGGGAACTGTATCAAAGGGATGCTAGGAGACGAAGTGTATCTAGCCAAGGGAAAAGCAGAAAAGAAGTTCAGCGACATGAGGACCAAAGAACTGAAGTGTTTCGGATTGCAAGACAATGTGTGAAAGAAAATCGTGATATCATAGGAGAGAAATGTGTCCATATGAATGATGGTGCACTTACATGTAATGATTCTGCAAAGAAAGAGGCCTGGAAATGCCATCATGAAAGACTGCTGAACGTAGAGAATGAATGGGAGGAGGAGAGTCTGCCAAATGTTGATCCAATTGAGGGATCGCCTACCCAAATTGACAGTTCCTTGGTAGATAAAGCAATTAAGGATATGAAGACAGGAAAAGCCCCTGGCCCATCGGGAACCACCACTGAGATGCTTAAAATATCTGGCAGTGTGGATTATCGTCTAGTCACTCATATTGTAAATCAGATGGTTCACAAAGGAGTCATACCCAATGACTGGTGTAGTAGCACCATAGTCAACTGCTGCAAAGGTGAAGGTGATGCCTTAGATACAAATAATTAGAGGTACCAAATTGCTAGATCAAGTGATGAAAATTATGTAGAGAGTCATAGCCCAACTAATTAGGGGGAGAGTTAGCTTAGATGAGATGCAGTTTGGTTTTGTGCCAGGGAGAAGCACCACTGATGCTATATTTCTAGTAGAGCAGCTGCAGGAGAAATACATAGCCAAAGATAAACCTCTGTACTTGGCCTTTATTGACTTGGAGAAAGCCTTTAACAGAGTCTCCTGATCCCTTATCTGGTGATCAATGTGGAAACTGAACTGTACAAGCTATGTATAGGGATGCAACAGTAAGGTGAGGATTGGCAATGAGTACAGCAAAACATTCAGGATACAAGTAGTGGTTCACCATGGATCGGTGCTCAGTCCTCTCTTGTTTATCGTAGTCTTCTTGGCAATAACAGAAGAATTCAAGACAAGCTGCCCCTAGGAGCTCCTCTATGCTGATGACATTGCTCTTATAGCTAAATCACTACCTGAACTAGAATAGAAGTTCCAGGTATGGAAGCAATGTCTAGAATCAAAGGGCCTTAGAGTTAACCTAGCAAAAACCAAAGTCTCAGTAAGCAGGAAGGCAGACAAATCACAAATCCTTTCAAGTAGATGGTCCTGTTTGACCTGTAGAAAAGGTGTAAGTAGAAACTCCATAAGATGCACTCAACGTAAGTTTGGACACACAAAAGATGCAGCAATATCAGAGGAAGGTTAACAGGGAAACTAGCTTTTGTATGTGGAAGATGTACAGGTACAATAAATGCTGAAAATGTGCAGAAAATAGACTCCATCAACTGCCGGGGGGGGGGGGGGGAACTAGAGGTAGTGGATTGTGAGAATAAGATTAGGCTGGGCAAAGTTCAGATAACTCCTACCCCTGCTAGCAACAAAGGGCCACCTCTCTCAGAGTGAAAGGCAGATTGCTTGATGCCTGTGTGAAAACAGCTATGTTGCATGGTAGTGAAACACGGGCTGTGACAGTCAAAGACATGCGTAGGCTTGGAAGGAATGAAGCCAGTATGTTTTGCTGGATGTGCAATGTCAGTGTGCATGTTGGGCTCCATGGAGGCAAAGAGTTATTTTTGAGTGTTGGGAGGCAAAATGGCTGAGTTCCTTTCAAGTATTGGGCTTCACGGAGGCAATGACCAAGACCTTTGGTATTATGTTGTACTTGAGAAGAAGACCCATCAAGCCAAGCAAAATTGCAGTCATGGCAGATGCCGGTGTCATGCAAATTGCACTCATGCCATTGGCACATAAAAGCATCCCGGTGTCATGCAAATGACACCTATGCTGGTAGCACATAAAATCACCCATTACACTCTCGGAGTGGTTGGTATTAGGAAGGGCATCCAGCCATAGAAAACCATGCCAAATCAGATTGGAGTCAAGTGCAGCCTTCCAGCATACCAGCCCAGTCAAACCGTCCAACATGCCAGCATGGACAACAGACATTAAATGATGATGAAGATGGTGATGATGATGATCATCATCATCACACACACACACACATATATATATATATATATATATATATATATATATATCATGAAACAGAGCTATTAAACCAAGGAATGACCTAAACTAAATAATCCTTTCCATTAAAAGCAGAAGACCTGAAATTTAGGGGAGGGGACTGATTACATTGACCCTGGAAGTACGAAAGCAAAGTTGACAGGCGAACTACCACTAAGCATTTCTTCCAGTGTGCTAACGATTCTACCAGCTCACCACCTACACTAAATAATAACAACACTTTATTTTCACCACTGTTCCACACCAGTAGTTTTCATTGTGACTCCATGCTGATGCTTGCAAAATCTATGTATTTGCTTTATCTGCTAGATGTAGCAACCAAAAATTCCTCAACACCTCAAACTATCATCTTTTAATTAAGGATCACAAGTTTCAAGTCCCAAGTATCAGGACAGGTTGCCTCACTATAAAGACAGAGTGAGTGCAACTAAATACCCCATCAAACACTTTGTTCAAACAACTCAGTTAATTGTCATAGACTTACTACCTTCATCTTCTCTCTCTTCTGCAAACAGTACTTAAAATATCTTGTATCTTACCTACTGCCATTGCTTTTCTAACACATCCAACCTGAACCAAAGTTTATATGTCAAAATGTCCAGCCAATCACATCCTTTTTATCTGCTTTCTTGTCATATAATTAGTGACCCGATTCCCTAGGGCTTTCTGTTAAGCAAAGGTGTAGCTGTGCGGTTTAAAAGTGCATTTTACAACAACACAGTTCTAAATTTGATCGTACAGTGCAGCACCTTGAGCAAGTGACCTCTACTGTAAATGAAAGGGGACAGGCATTTGTTCTTGGATGACAGATTTGATCCAGCCCCTGATTTAAGATGATAACATAGTCCTTGGGTACCTTTAGTGAGGTCTACTCTGTTACAATAATTTAGACCAGGTATCTGATCTGTGGATAATGATATATTGTTGCACTCTTTCCTACTGCAGCAAACTATGAGTGGTGGTTCTGTCTCTCTCTTTACCTCAACAGTTTCCAAGGCCCTGCAAAGATCATGAATACTGCCCCTCCTCACTGACTAAGCCATAACAATAGAAATAAATGATTCACTGTTCATAACATAATATAATAATATCTCATCATTATACATCATCATATGACATGTTCTGAAAACATTGATCTGATGACAAATACCAAAAATAATGGAGAACCTTTTGAATTAAATACAAATCCAAATACACACTTTATTTATTTCAAGCATCAAATATTTCTCATCAGCTCCATTCATCAGAGTGACCAATCCCACAGAGTTAAAAACAGAACGAAAAAAATCACCAGGGATGAGAAGATGCATTTAACAAAAAAAATCAGCCTAGATGAGATGCAGATCAGATTTGCACCAGTGGTACTATTCTATTCACAATGAAACAATTGCAAGAGAAATTTTCAACTAAAAATATACACCTCTACCTAGCATTTGTTAATCTGAAGAAGGCTTTGATAGGGCAGAATCTGTAGTCTGGTGGTCTTTAAGAAATCTAGGTGTAGATGAATGGTATGTGAGAGTAGTGCAAACCATGTATACAGGGATGCAATAAGCCAAGGTCTGGCACTCAGTTTCCTTCTATTTATTACAGTTCTCCAAGGAATAACAGAAGAGTTTAAAACCAGTTGGAACTCGTGTTATGCTGACAACTTGGGTCTTATAGCAGAATTTGTGAAAGACTTCAGAAATTCAGCAAAAGCTAAAACTGAGAGGCCTCACTGAAAGTAGAAAAGGAGACACAACTCTAATGCTATCAAGGAAAAGGCCGTGCTCACTTTGCAAAAGAGTAGGTAGGAACTCTGTAGGAACTCTACATACTTTACACAATGTGAAATATGGCTGCACACGAAAAGTACTGGAAGCATAGGAAATTTGATGGTGAATAAAGATTTTCTATGTGGCAGATGTACAAGAGTAGTAAAAAGCCAGAGCAATAGCAAAATAAAGTCCTTTCAATACTTGGAAGACTACAGCTTCTGTTATCTGAGTAACTTTATCAACAGTGGAGGAGGATGCTCCGAATGTGTAGTAACCAGAATAAGGACAGCAAAAGAAGTTCAGGGAGCAATTATCTCAGCTGGCAATAAGGGGATTCACCCTTCAAGCAAATGGTAGATGGTATGATGTTGCATGGTTGTGAAGCATGAGCACTGACCATAGAGGATGTGTGGAAAGCTGGAGAGAAATGAAGCAAGCATCCACTGCTGGATGTGTAATGTTAATATGCATGAGGGACATGGTACAGACGAGCTGAGAGAAATACTAGGTACAATAGGAAATCAACTGTAGTATGTAAGAATGAAGATTGCATTAGGACAGACATGTGATGCATACGGAGAATAACAGATGAATAAAGAAGTGCAGGTATATCTAAGTGGAAGGAAACTATGGAAGAGAAAGAGCTAAGAAGATCCACGAAGACATGAGCAGAATTGATAAAAGCTAATCTCATGATGTTGAACCTCACAAAGGAGATGACAAAGGAATAGAACAAATAACAAAACGCTGTGTTGGAAATGACCTAAATAACGCATGGAAAAGTAGACATGAAAATGATGATGAGATGAAATCCATAACTTGAATGAAATGTATAACCACAAACAGGAAAAGAAAGCAGAATGGATACTTTGATTGACAAGAAGCTTGCTTCATCTCTGCAATACTGAGGACACTGTTTCAATAATGTTTTGTTTTCATTTCTCAAAATAAGATAGGGTTTTAGATATCCAGTACATCACTCAACTAATTCCTATTAAATACATCTTAGCTAACCTCATCTACTGTTCTTATTTCAGTAGCATACATCAGTTGTTGATTATTTTTATTTTTTATCTTCATTTTTCTATATTGGCAAGAATAGAGATACATTTTGGACGCATGTATGCTGCTGGAGCAACTGTTTCGGTGCTTGGTGCTCTTCCTGCTGCAAGACACTCAGCTATGAAATAAGAAAGGATCCTTGTCTGTCAGACAAACAAACTGAGACATGAAAAATTACTTACAATGCCCAGGGGCACTCCACCAAAGCAGTAACTAAGTTTGAACTTATCCTATGTGACCAGTTGTCTATATTACCTCAAGCCTACTACAACCATTGTTACCAATTGTTACATAAACTACACTGCTGCAGAAATATGTAAAAAGAAAAAAAAAAAGGTTTCATTTAGTTAAAAGCCAAAAGAGTGTGAAATAACTTTGTTCTTTTGCATCTTAAAAGAGATGAGAAAGAACAGATGCCTGAGTGAGTTTGGTTATTAAATAATCTTGGCACCACTTCATTTTTCAATTCATTTAAAATATAAACAAAACAAATTGTTCAGCATTCTCTTGGAAATTTTTTTTTTAATAAAAAAAACAACTATATAAAACTATAT
>NC_068997.1:41916990-41921585 GCF_001194135.2 Octopus bimaculoides
ATATATATATATATATATATATAATAATTCTTTAAGACTAGAGATATTAAAGCCAACCAAGATACACTGACAAAAATAGACTATTATAAAAGCAAAGAAGACTACTGAAATACATTGTTTACTAACACCAGCTGTAATAATATAAAATATCAACTATGATGAAATGTTAAACTACGCAAACCAGAACAAATTACTCTGCTTAGAAACAGAGACATTAGCAACTGAGAGATGAGACTGCAATCAGGTTTTACGACATCAGCCAAAATAACAAAACAGAATACCAGTTCACATGTGATTACTGAAAATGAAACTGCAATCTCCAATATCCCTCAACTCCCTATCTTTTGTCTACAACTGAAAACACTCTGATCAGTTTCTTAATTACAGTTCAGTATAGTAATTGTTCCACATCAAAGCAGACACAACAGTAAAAACTACAGATGATACCATTGGCACACAACTGTCGACAAGCCAACAAGGGAGTAATTACAAAGTCTCTCCTTCAGCTGTTAGAAATAGCAGCCAAAGTTCCCGCAACCCATAGCCTACTTGTCTTAAAAAAGAGTATATTTGGTATCATCCAAAATAGACTACTTCTGCAAAATAAAATAAATAAATAAAACAGGATGCCCATATCTTGAATGATGGAGATTGACCAGAGCCAGTCTTCAGGAGAACACTCGGAATCATCACATACTGCAAGCACCCCTGCCGTCCATTCTTTATGGGGTATAGCTGTTCTGAAACTGACAAATACCAACCCACAAAAAAGTAAAATTAGTGAAACACGTCCCCCCTCAAACCTTCTTTAGTAAAAGACAAAATAATATTTGCCTCTGTAAGGTGGTTTGTATTAGGAAGGGCATGCAGTCATAAAAACCCTGCTAGAACAAGCAGTGAAGCCTGGTGCAGGCTTCTACCTAGCCAACCCCTGTCAAACTGTCCAACCCATGCCAGCATAAAAAACAGATATTAAACGATGACGATGACGAGATTAAAAAGTTCAAAACTATCTTATTAAAATCATCAATTTGTCTGCTCCCTTTTTAATCCTCACATCTCCACACCCACCCCATGAGAAACAATGATATGGCAAACACTGAAGATGTATGAGCTGAGATAACTAAATCCTTCACCAGGGGTTGCCAACAGTTGAATACAGTTACAAAGCATTAATGGGACAATTACATGGCTTATGCTTCTCTTTCAATGTATTCATGTTATTGTAGTTCTAGAAGTTTAGAAATTGTTCTTATTTCTATTTCTATTTTGATGCAGAAACTTTATACTCATTGTGGGAAATTATGATTATATTGATATTTTCAATTATATTCCATAGTTAAGGTTATTAAAAGTATAACTTTTAGACATTTGTTAAAAGATTTCGACTGCCTTCAATGAAACACTAACACATACCATGACAAGCAGAACACTGTAACATGTTAGTACTGCTTCTATTATTATCATCATCATCTAATGCTTGCATGGGTCAGACAGAATTTGTTGAGGCAGATTTTCAATGACACGATGCCCTTGCTTATTGTCAGCCCTCACCTGTAAGGTGACATTTCCCCTTGGCTAGACAGGTCTTCCAAGGAAGAATGGAAAATAAACAATGCTGTTTGTATGATAGTGATGCTCATTTACAATGATCATGTAATGCCAAGACACCTGGAAACAGATGAGGGATGATGACAGGAAGGGCATCTGACTGTAAAGAATCTGAAAATATAGACATTAAATGATGAAGTTTCCTTTCTTTTTTTCTTTCATTCATAATCTACCTCCCCATTATCTCCTCACCTCTCACCACACACACACTGACATCATTCACAAATTTCTCTCGTGTGCTATCCCTAGAATTCTTTGCATTACTCACTCATCCTCGATACCCTCTTTCATTTCACCACATTTCCTCTCTAATTCAACAGGGATAGATTGTTCTCATTCCATTCACTTTATTATCTTTTACCTTTTGCTTGTTTCAATCGTTAGACTGCGGCCATGCTGGGAAACCACCGTGAAGAATTTTTAGTCAAATGAATTGACCCCAGTACTTATTTCTTTGTAAGGCCTGGTACTTATTCTATCAGTTTCCTTTGCTGAACTGCTAAGTTACTGGGACGTAGATACACCAACACTGGTTGTTAAGCTGTAGTAGGGGACAAACAAAGACACACACACAGAGACAGATGTGTGTGTGTGCATGCGCACTCGCAACTGGCTTGTTTCAATTTCCATCTACCAAATCCACTTTGTCAGATCAAGGCTATAGCAAAAGGCACTTGCCCAAAGTGCCATGAATGGGACTGAAACCAGAACCATGTGATTGAGAAGCAAGCTTCATTGCTTGTAATGCTTAACGCTTTAACATTCAAACAGGCAATATTCAACCCGAATATTGTATCTGTTCTTTGTTCAAACTGGTCAACTCCAGCCTTTCATACCTACACAGCAATGTCATTCCAAAACTAAACAACCCCATCATTGAAATCTCAAAGTTACAAGACAATGCATGATCAATTCAAAATAATGTGGATGTATAAATATTATATTTGACAGAGTGATCTGAATGCTAAAGGGATAAACCAGAATATATTTTGTTAAACTGAGCAAGAGACACTCATTAACTAAAATACTAAGCTTAACATTTAATCAACACTTATATCCACTATGCCATTGTTATGTGATACAATTATATAATGGAAATTAGGAGCTCTAAACCTTTGTTTTCTATTTTTTTAATGGTCATAGGTTTGTTCTTTCTTAATAAAAACTTCCCATCTGGTGTTCATCTTTGTGCTAGGCTCTGATAACCTCCTCAGTAGGCCTAGAATAGAGATGAAAACCATATGAGAGCATTTAATTAGGAAAGAACATTAAATCTACAATTATAAAATAATAGGTTTAAAGTTCCTAATTTCCACTACCTAGAGAACATATATGTTATGTGCTAAGTCAACTTTGTAGAGCAATGTCCTCACTGTTCATTTTATTTAGTGATGCTCCCACTGTCTACTCCTTCTAGTGACATCATCATTGTCCACCTTATCTAGACATGTCACTAGCCATGCTATCTAATAATGCAATTATCATCTACGCCTTCACATTGCCCTGTTTAAAACCTGCCCATCAACTCAGCTGTTTCCAGGGTTTCATTAATTCTCAAGGTCCTTAATTAGAAAGCAGAGGCTGAATGGCTAAGAAGCATTTCTCATTTATCTGCAGTTTTCCTTATTTGGATACTTGCACATTACTGGATCAATGAATTTATGGTTGGATATCATTTAATTAATCACATAACTGTAAAATAGAGATTGCATCTATCATCATCCTAGAAGAGTGAAACAAACAGAGCAGTATGCCTTGCCAAGAATGTTTATAAAGCATCTCATAGCTACAAGATAATAGGTGTTACTTTTGACAGAATAAAGTGAATGCTAAAGGGTTAACAATAATGTATTAAGTAGTTCAAACACAACACACACACACACACACATCATTAACTCTCATATGTATTTTATGATGTGCTATGGGCTAAGGTGGGAGCTTCCCCACAAAATATTGCCATAAAGATTTTCTTAAAACATCTCAATGGTAGTCAAAAACAATGTGAACAAGAATTCTCTTCATTGTCAAAAGTAACTCAACCCAATAGATAAAACCAATTAATTTCAGGAAAATACATAATCTCCATTTTATTTTCATTTCACAACTATTACTACTTTGTGGAGCTATAGTCTTGAAATAACAAAACAAAATGCAGTGAAGTTAAAACTATACACTAAATGGCACATCAAGAGTTCAGGATCTATGACTTGCCATTAATTGGTTTCTTCTATGACATAAATCTACTTCAGGTTAATTGGAAATTGGAACTTGTCAAATATAACAATAGTATATCGAATGTCTGTTAACAAGTACCAAACCCTAACAGCCTGACTGACATGTCAAAAATAAGAGACCATGGCAACTAGGTTGCTCCAAACAAAAACAACAACAAAAGAGCTTGATATTATATCAGATATGCTTGTAATTCTTGTCTCATCAATTGAGACAAGATTGACATGTAACTTCTGTACCACAGTCTGTTTAAGTTCCAGAACCAAAGTTCTGAATCAGTAGTTCTCAACTATTTTTTACCTATGAGCCCCTTTGATTCCAATTTTACTTGGATGGAACCTTGTAACCATTCCATGTTTAAAAAAACCTATTATCGTTTAACGTCCGCTTTCCATGCTGGCATGGGTTGGACAGTTTGATTGAGGACTGGTGAGCCAGAGGCTGCACCAGGCTCAATCTGATCTGGCAAAGTTTCTACAGCTGGATGCCCTTCCTAATGCCAACCACTCCAAGAGTGTAGTGGGTGATTTTACGTGACACCGGCACGAGGGCCTGGCAACGACAACGCTCAAAAGGTGTTTTTTACGTGCTACCTGCACGGGAGCCAGTCCGGCAGCACTGGCAACGACCACGCACAATGGGAATTGTATAAAAATAAACCATTAAAATATGTCGTATTATAGAAGCATAACCAGTTTATTGCACATAAATTTTTACAGCAAAATCTTATGTGCTGCCCACCAAGGGTCATA
>NC_068997.1:41921595-41924981 GCF_001194135.2 Octopus bimaculoides
ACAAAAACAGTTTTTCCATGACAAATTATAGCAGACAGCAGAAAAGAAAGCATTAAATAGAGGATGTATCTGGGTATCTGATTACAGAAAAGCTATGGTGAACTGTCACAGCAAATGATTGTTAGTATGTAATATAATGCAAAAAGTAGTGAGATCAATAAATATATAAAAAAAAAAAAAATGACTTTATTGTTCTTTGCAGTCTACCATCCATTCATTGGAAAGCTATCCATTTAGTTAGTGTCCTTTAATTACTGTCAGGAATCTGTGGAATAATTTAAACTCACCTAGCTATCTTTCACCATTTCCATTTTTAAAAAGAGTTTATAAATTAGATTGAGAAGTCTTAAGAAAATTGCTGCAACATGTTCTCTCCTATCTGCCAATAGGCAGTTTCAGGGGCTACATTTCCATGCTGACATGGGTTGAATAGATCTTTAAAAGGTACAGCTTAACACGTTAACCCCTTAGCATTCAGATTACTCTGTTAAATGTAATGCTTATTCATTCACATAGTTTTCAATTAAAATATGCAATTACCTCATAGCTTTAAGATTTTGATGATGTAGTTGTTTATTTTTAGAATGACATTGTAGGACAGGTAAGAGGCCAGATCTTGCTGGTTTTTGCATAAAGCATGTAGAATATTTGAACCAGATATGGTTGGGTTAATACTATGGGGCTAAGCCATGATGTATTTACTGCCATTAAACCATTATGCTAACCATTTATCCAGCATGCCATAAACTAGGATACAAAAAGAATAACAGGACATGATAACTAAAGAGGAATAAAGATTCTTAATTGATTGGCTTCGGGGAAAAAAAAAAAATAGTTATTTCTGAATTAGGCACACAGCCTGAGATTTAGTGGGAAGGGTTGGTCATTTACATCAACCACCAACACTTGACTGGCACTTGTGCTTTATTGACACCAAAGGGATAAAAAAAAAAGTGATCACAGCAGGATTTGAACTCAAAACAATAAGAACCAGAACAAATACTACAAACATCTTCCTAACACCACAACGATTATGCTAATCTATCATCTTCTTAATATTCTAATTTAGGCACAAAGCTAGTCATTTTGAGAGGAAGGGAATTAGTCAATTACATCAACCTCATTTCTTGTCCCTGGAAGAATGAAAGGCAAAATTAACCTCAGTGGGATTTGAACTCAGAACATAAAGAGCTGAGACAAATGCCACTAATAATAATAATTATTATTATTATTTCTAACATTAAATAATAATTATTAAAAGGAAAGCAAGAGTACAAAACCAGAAATCTTGATGGGAGATGGTTCTGCTCTAATGATTCTATCAATCTACCACCCTTAATACAATAATGATAATAATGACCAAGAAAGAATACATTTACATCAACAGAGAATCGGCATTTACATACATTGAAAGTTATTCTATGGCTGTGTGGAGGTGCAAGCATGGTCATGTGGTCAAGAGGATCACTTTAAGACCATGCAGTTTTGGATTCACCCCCCACTGTATGGTACCCTGGGTCAAACAATGCTTTTGAGTGAATCTGGTTAACCCAATCTGTGTGGAAGCCTGTATGTATGTGTGTGTGTGTGTGTGTGTGTGTGTGTGTGTGTGTGTGTGTGTGTGTGTGTGTGTGTGTGTGTGTGTGTGTGTGTGTGTGTGTGTGTTTGCCCCTCACTACTGCTTGACAACCAGTACTGACTGGTTTCTGTTTTGAAACTTAGTGGTTTGGAAAAAAGTGTGATAGAATAAGTAGCAGACTTAATAAGTAATGGGGTCAATTTATTCAGGTAAACCAAGTAGTTCTCAACCAAAGCCTATATGGCCCTTGGGGTCCATATAAGGTTTTGTTGTTAAAATATACCTACAATAAACTTGCTTATACTTTTACAATACATAAAATATTTTAACAATTTGTAATATTTTAATTATAAAATTTTTTATAAAAAAAAACATCTAAAGGTGCAGGAGTGGCTGTGTGGTAAGTAGCTTGCTTACCAACCACATGGTTCTGGGTTCAGTCCCATTGCGTGGCACCTTGGGCAAGTGTCTACTACTATAGCCTCGGGCCGACCAAAGCCTTGTGAGTGGATTTGGTAGACGGAAACTGAAAGAAGCCTGTCGTATATATGTATAAACATATATATAAGTATGTATGTGTGTGTCTGTGTTTGTCCCCCCAACATCGCTTGACAACCGATGCTGGTGTGTTTACGTCCCCGTAACTTAGCGGTTCAGCAAAAGAGACCGATAGAATAAGTACTAGGCTTCCAAAGAATAAGTCTTGGGGTCGATTTGCTCGACTAAAGGCGTTGCTCCAGCATGGCCGCAGTCAAATGACTGAAACAAGTAAAAGAGTAAAGAGTAATGGCTAGGTGGGTCCATCTGAGTGAAAGAGTAATGGGGGAGGGGGGGGGCTATTAGGAAAAAAATGGTTGAGAAACACTGAGCTAAACCCTTGAAGGAAGTGCCCAAGCGTGGTTGCAGTCCACTGACTAAAACAAGGATAAATGATACCAACAAAAAAACAAAGTGGCATAAGCATACACCAGGAACTGACAGAGACTGACAAAATATCAATACTCTGAGATAAGTCAATAGACACAGACAAGGAGATCAAAGTTAAGTGACTGGATATTATCACCACAGAGCACCAAATCCCAACAGATAATAATGCATCTCCCATAGAAAAGGAAATATTATCTAATATAAAGATCCAGAAAGAGATAAAACAATAAAATAATGACTTCTTTGTACTAATTTACAAATAAGTAACAAAAGTTATTTGATACTCAATACATAAGTAGAGTATAATAGCACAAAGTAAATCCCAGCTGATACAATGTAAAATGGCATTTATTGGACTTAAATTTCAGATCTTTCAATTTCTTTGGAATTAATACTTGTGTTATTCCCAGTAAAAGAAATTATGATTGAAATTTAAATCCACAAACTCACAATTACATTGTGCCAGTTGTTGAATATTACTTTATTTTTTTTTTTTTGTGAAATAGAATAACCTAAATGTAGGGGCTAAAAAACAAAAAATCCTTAATAATAATAGATCCCTTAAGAATGATAAAAAAACACAATGCAGGCAAAACCCCATACTTCAAATTTTCACAACATGTAGGAAACAGAAAAAAAATGTGCTTCGCAATATGTAATGAAAGCATTCTATAGCATAATAATAATAATGCCCTACTGCAATACCATGCAGGCCCTCAAGCAATACCAAGCATGCTCTGATGCAATACCAGGCTGTGGTTATCATGACATCTGATCTTAACTAATTGGAAGTGTTACATTGTACATGTTTTGTCTTGGTGTAAAAGATGGGCTACAGCAAATATTCTGTGCATCTCTGATCACAAGCAGGGGAGTGGGG
>NC_068997.1:41925036-41955835 GCF_001194135.2 Octopus bimaculoides
GGGGGGGGGGGGGGCATTATAGCCAAATACCGAGAGGGATTCTTTGAGGTTTGAATAATTCACCCTTGGAAACATGGATGTCTCATTCATCATTCTTAAACAACCTTTATTCAGGGGTTATTTGAGTAGGATGGGCTACTCGACCTAAAGAAAATTCTAACTGGGGCCTACCCACAAGGTCATGCTTTGTTTATCTTGATATGAAACTACCATGTCATGCACTTATGGTTGTGATGCATGTGCCTGATGTACCCTTATCAGATGGGCAGTCATGGTGGGTATATTAGGCTCCATATACTTGTATCCCAGTGTCACTTTGATGGCATGTGCTGCTCTCTCACTCAATAATAATTTTTTCTATTCTAGGCACAAAGCCTGAAATTTTATAGACAAGGTTAATCAATTACATTGACCTCAGTGCACAAGGTCAGCAATTTTGAGGGGAGCGGAGTTCTTCATTGGTACTTCATTTTATTGATTCCAAAATAATAAATGGTAAATTTGGCTTGATTTGAACTCAGAACTTTAAGAGCAGAAACAAATGCCAAAGAGCATTTTTTTCCAGCACTCTACTAATCCAAATAACGATTACGATGATTAATAATAATAATCATTAATATTATATATTCTAATAATCTGCATAGACTGATTTAGATTTTTAAAAATCTACCCAACATAACAATGAGTGAGAATGGAAAAAAAATGCATATTTTTCAGTTGATCATTCAAAATATCAAAGCTATCTAATTTAAGGGTGTTGCTAAAAATAACAACAACAACAATAATTAGTAATAAAAAAAGTGTGTACAAATATAATAATGAAAATAATAATTGTTATTTGAGAGACTGCCCATGCCTATATGAGTGACACATAGTTAATGAGTCAGACAAAAACAGACTTCAAGGGAATGTGAGTCAGAAAAGAGAAATAAAAAGAAGCCAATCCTTAGTTTGCAAATAAATCTGTTATGTGACAAGGTTTATTGTGATGTGACTGTTGTTACTGGTTTCAATGAAGCAACGGGCTTCTAACGGGGGAACCATATCAATTTTATTGCAATGCCTTGTTTATTTGGAACATACCAGAATTCTTTATTCCAATACAATACAAAACTTTCTGAGAGAGTAGCCATAATATAAATTTTTACAAAGTCACAAACTCTCTAAATGCAAGCTAACAAGGGAGGCCCTATACAGTTAGAAAGAGCAGTAAATAAAATTTCCTTAAAATTACATTTTACTGTTAAAAAAAAAAAACAAAAAAAAAAACAGAAAAGCATGTTAGATAATGTAGTCCTTATAAATACTATCAGGGATAGTCAGAGCTATCCTGGAGATGAACAATAATGCTTTCAAGCAAATCTAAGTTATAAATATAATATAAATATTTTAGACAAGAGGTATTAAATGGATTCTAATTTTATGACCAAAAGATTATGATCTGAGAAAAGGCACATAACATGTAAAATCAAACTAGCCGTCAGTAAATAGCAGAATTGAAGGGGTTGGTACTAGGAATGAACTGAAAAATCTTCCTAGCTACAAAAATTTAACATCTTTAACCACTGGTCAATCCTGATTCAACAGACTGATGATTAAAGCTTTTCCAGCCATAAACCATTGTATCTTATTGAATACTGACAACAGTGTCCATTGCTTTTTTGCTATGACAGCAGAAAGTGATTCAAGAGGACTTGGCTGCTATTTCTAAAAGATCAACAACTATGTTAAGGCTCCTTTTGTGGTGGAGGCTTTCACAAACAAATTTCCAAGCTGGAAGTGATAGTATTTGTACATGTGAATCATGTATTATTCACATTCATTTTTATCAATGCTCTCCCTTCATTAGTCATTTCAACTTACTTTGGTCAATAGCTTTTAATTAACCACAAACTGTACCCCACCACACATACAATTTGTTCCACAAAACCTCCTTACTCACTTCATGTAAGCAAGGAACTTTTGTGTTTCCCTCAAATACACATATTTACAATACAAAGCTTGGGTCCTCCACTCTATTCTTCATACCTGAAAAAATATCATATGCAATCTACAGCACTGTGAACATAGTAAGTGACTACATCTTCAAGTTTATGTGATAATTATATATAAATATATATTGCACTATACAGACAAAACAGTTTGGATGCAACACACCCATGAAGCAAACAACCTACTCCATCAAATATAAAAGACGCAGTTGATGGAGCAGGTTGCTTCTAAAATGCATTATTGGATGTACATGTAGATTTAAACACTAAAAGTTATTCAAGTCAATTCAACTTGGATGTATGTCAGTGTGCATGTGCAACAAGAGAAGTTGAGCATAAGAAGAATTATATATGCAGTGTGCAAGAAAGGAGACTGCACTGGTTTGGTCATGTGATGCAGATAGATGAGGACAGTTGCGTAAAGAAGTGCCAATCACTTAAAGTGGAGAGAAGTTGTGGAAGAGAGAGACTCAGGAAGACAGGAGATGAAGTATTGAAGGCTGGCCTCAAAATGCAAAAACCTTATGAAAGAGATAATAGGACCAAGATATGTGGTATACTCGAGAAGACCTGCCCACAACAGAACTGAAATCCAATGTGCCACATAAAAAGCACCATGCAAAAAGTACCCGGTACATTTTCTGGAGTGGTTGGCATTAGGAAGAGCATCCAACTGTAAAAACCAAGCCAAAACAGATTATGGGACCTGATGCAGCCCCTGGCCTTGCCAGTTCCTGTCAAGCTATCCAACACATGCCAGCATAGAAAACAGATGCTAAATGATGATGATGATGTTGTTCTAGGAAAGAAAATAGAAGTTGATAGGAAGTTGTGTATCACTGCTCTTCTGGAAGTATCCATATGATGACAGAACAATCCACAGACACAACAGGACATAGCCAGTAAGAAACAATATCTAATGATACCTAAATGGTATCAAGATATTTACTATGTTCAAACAACTTGTCAGTCAGTTTCCATATAAAAAAAATACATACGTTTCAACCTTGTGAAGAAAGTATGCTAAAGGATCTTGTTGTGTATGTCAAAAAAAAAAAAACAATAATAATAAACTGATTAGAAACACCCATACAATCTACAAAATGTGTTCTATTGTGATAAAAAAAAAAAAAAAATCAAATAGCACATTCACAACAATAACATCAAATGCAATAAGAGCTGTGACAATGAGATTAGATAACAAGTCTATTAATAAAAACACCATGTTTATGATATGCATACATCAACATGTTAGTTATTTAAGTGGAGTTGTGAGGCTTCAGAAAATTTTGACATTTACATAATTAATACATCAATGAGACAGCCTTCCAAGCATGAAGCAAAAATGGTACTTGTCAGTTGAACAGATTAACCCTTTAGCATTTTGTCAAAAATAATGCTTATTTATTCTCATTGTTTTGAATTAATTTGCATTATCTTGTGCCTTTGGAATTTTGATGGAGCAACTGTCAATTTTTAGAATGATATTGTAAGGTTGGTGTAAGAAGCCAGATCTGGCCAGTTTGAACATAAAACAGGTGGAATATTTTGGCCAGATATGGCCAGTTTAAATGCTAAAGTGTTAAGAAAGATGTGTTGTTGTAAAGCCTCAAATTAGTCTAGACATAGCAGGAAGAAGGGTATGATAAAAGGCATTCCAATCATGACAAAGCTGTCTTTGTTTTAGACATATCCAATGAATATACCCTTCTTTTTTAAGAAGAGGAAGTAGATTGTAATTTTAGAGAGATTTGGCTGGTATTTCTAGCAGGTTAAGCAACCACATAAAGACACTCTTGTTGGTTTAAAAAGTTTTGTAGTTTGTCTAGGAGCACAGCACAATGTCTGCAGCCAGTTTTGAACTCATAACCCTATTAGCAAGCTATCAGATTAACTGCCATTACCAATGAACTACTTCTATTATGAAAATTAATCAACATAGCTAACCGCTAACCAAGTAATTATTTTTTTGTTAACAATAATCATAACGATTGAGATGCTAAGAAAAGTCAGCCATCAATAATGAAGTAAATAACTATACTAAATAATCAATCAAGCCATTAAACATAGATTTAGAACAGTAACACTAAAAATAATTATTTACCTATAACATTGTTCTAGAATATTTATTTTAGAAATATTTCAGAAAATCAAACTAAATAGCAAAAAAAAAAAAAAGATGCCAGAACAAAATTTTGACAAATTTAATTAGAGTTTAGAAGAACAAAATTTCAGTTGTTTCTGATCGCATTTTTACTAAATTAAGATGTGTTGTTCCCATAAGTAAACACAAAATATTTTTTTAATTTCGACTTCTCCTGTCAAGTTTTGGCACCCAAACTTTAAGCATGAGCAAATTATTAATTACTCGCAAGTTAAAAGAATACTATTTCCTTCCACTTTTCACAAACACAAAACTTCATTTCCCATACAGCATAATCTTAACACGTGAATCGGCACCAAAAATTTTACTTCCTTTTTATGACTTAATACTTGAATTTTAGCTGCAACAACAGCAACTCTAATAACAACAACAATAATAATCCTTTCTACTAAAGGCATAAGGTCTGAAATTTTGGGGGAGGGGACTAGTTGATCACATCGACCCCAGTGTTTCACAGGTACTTATTTTATCGACCCCAAAGGAATTTGAACTCAGAACGTAAGGATGGACAAAATACCATTAGGCATTTTGCTTGGCATGCTAACAATTCTGCCAGCTCGCCACTTTAATAATAATAATAATAATGCTTTCAAATTTTGGCACAAGGCCAGCAATTTCAGGAGAGGGGATAAGTCAATTACATCAACCTCAATACTTGACTGGTACTTTCTTTTATTGAAATCCCCACCTCTTCCATCTCTGGAGGGATGAGCAGTAAAGTTGACTTTTAGGGAACTTGAACTTAGAATGTAAAGAGCTTGAACACATACAGCAAAGCATTTTATTCTTATTCTAACAATAATAATGTTTCTTTTCTTGTCACTAAGATGTTACAATAATATGTAGAGGTATACAAAATAACATAAAAACAATGAGAGGGGCAAAGGTATTATGCAACATGTTTGGTTTTATTTTCATATGCAAGATAATTAAATGAATGTGCATAAGACACAATATAATTTAAAGAGAATTGATTAAATAATTCAAGAAACAAATAAGGGAATCACACCTACACATATGTAAAAAAAACTGCCACATGGCCTTGACTACCTTCTGCTTTCATGTATTCCTCTAGATACTGGTGACGACTGATCCCCAAAAGTGCTCCCATAACAATCTCAAACAAGAAAGGGCTTACATCCTCTTAGTAGTTTAAGCTACAGTAACTTGTAAACCCTGTAACGGTTTTCACCAGTAAACTATCTCCTGCATTTTTCATAGAATCATTCATTGTCCATCACCTCACAAACTGCACTCAAACATTTTCTTGAGTTTCTCACAAGGGATTTTGATCATCCATCAATTGGTTGTTTGCCATGCAAAGCAATATAATATTCATACACTCACAGGAGATGGTTTCCTCTGCATGCATTATACTTGTCTTTTCTTTTATTCTTTCCACTCCCCTGACACTCCTTGTCTATTCTCAATTTCTTTCTCATAGTTACACGATGGAGTAGTGATGCTAATGGTTATGGCTAAGGAAGTGAGCCCCAGTTTGTCAACTGCTGGAACTGAGGATGAGGTCATCACTTCTGATATTTGCCGAGCCTCAAATCATAATGCTTGGAGAACAGTTCCTGTGCTAATTTTATTTCTTGATTTATTCTTAGTGTAAAGCTCTCAAATGGTCATTCTTGCATCACATAAAGCAACTAAGCACTCTACTGTGTACTGCCAGTCTCTGGGGCCATTAAGACTTAATCCTTTAGCATTTAAACCAGCCTGATCTTACCTGTTTTATGTTCAAACTGGCCAGATCTGACCTCTCACACCTACCTTACAATGTCACTCTAAAAATAAGTATCACATCATCAAAATCTGAAAGCTACAAGATAATGCATGATTAATTGCAAAGAATATCAATAAATAAGCATTGCATTTGAAACAGTAATCTGAATGCTGAAGAATTAAATACCCATACAGAGCCCTTTAAAACCAAATATTTGCTTCTATTCATCTTAGTCACCTCAGCATTCCCCGTCTACCCATACTATAACACAAAAGTAGCAGAAACCAAGGATCAACATCATGACTAATGTTCTTTGCCGTGATCCTCATACTGCATTGTCGTGTGTACTGAGGGATAAATTTATGGGCAGGAGTGTGACAATAGCTCACCCCACATTCATGCCCCAACCCCGGTTTCAAAAACTAGACATACAGTCCAATAACTGCTACTCCCAACTAACAGAGAACATGTCACTTGATGCACTGACCAGGGTTCATAAGGTAAACTATGCATTTTTGGAGATACATAGGCATGTGACCTTACTCCTAGCTTGTTCTTGAATAAAAATGTCTGGTGCGGAAGTGTTTGCCTTGGTTAAAAATCTCTGCCACTGATTTCTTCCCTGTTAGATCATGCATATTTTAGATCTAATTAATTGTAAGTAGTGTTAGCAAAGAAATTACAAGTACCATCTGCATTGCTCAAACAATCACCCATTAAATTAGGTTTGTTTTCTTTATTTAGCAAAATATGTGTACATGTGTGCAGTATTGTTTGTTGCTAACAGATTATTTCAAGTAGTTCAAACTGACATTTTTAAACATTAAAATATTTTATTTTCATGTACAATGCATGAATCTTGTTGGGAAAGAGAAAATGGTTGTTGTTTTTTTAGTTTTTATTTTGCCTTTTTTTTTGTTTTCTTTGTTTATGTTGTCATGTTCACTTTTTTTTAAAATCATCTTAAGTGAGAAACAAAAACAGAAAAATAAAATTATGCCCCAAAATGACAGATTCTATGCCCCACTCAAGCTTGAGAGTAGATGTCCAATGCAATGTCAGAGATTCTGTGTTTGAAATTATTCCAAAAGGAATATTTTTGTCTTTGGTTGTACTTGATAAAAGAGGCTGAAAATTGCAGGATCAGAATCATTAACCCTTTAGCATTCAGATTACTCTGTCAAATGTAATGCTCATTTATTCAGTGTTTTGATTTCAAGAATGTGATTGCGTATTCTTAGATGATATTGTAGGGTAGGTGCAAGAGGCCAGATGTGACCAGTTTGGACATAAAACAAATAGGATATTTGGGCCGGATATGGCCAGTTTAAATGCTAAAGGATTAAAGCATCAGAAGGCCTTCAGATATTTAGTCTGTATCCCAGTGCTCGTGAGTTCAAATCACATTAAGATCAACTCTACCTTTCATCTTTCTGGGGTTGATTAAGTTCCACTCAAGTACTAGGATCAGTTCTAGTGGATACATGTGGCTTAGTAGTTAGGGCATTCAGCTCACGATCATAAGGTTATGAGTTCAATACCTAGCAGCATGTTGTGTCCCTGAGCAAAACACTTTATTTCACATTGCTCCAGTCCACTCAGCTGGCAAAAATGAGTAGTACCTGTAATTCAAAGGGCCAGTCTAGTCACATTGTATCTCCCTGGGAACTACATTAAGGGTACACGTGTCTGTGGAATACTCTGCCACTTGCACATTCATTTCACAAGCAGGCTGTTCCATTGGTCAGATCAACTGGACTCCTTGTTGTCACAACTGACGGATTGCCAGTTTAGGATCAATTCTTCCCTCCCCAATGTGTCATTGTATTACACTAATCTGGCCTGAGAATTGTGTAAAGGTACACTTATCAGGGATATTTAACCATTAATGTTAATTTCACAAGTAGCAATGCAGCCAGTCAAACAACTAAATGACATCAGCCAGATAAATGGCTGATGCAAAAATAAAAAAAAATCTATGTAGCTTTGTAACAAATCCATCATAACAAACACTAAAAATAATTTTTTCTACTATCAGTACAAGGCTGGAAATCATGTGGGGGAGAACCAAGCCAGTTACATCAACCTCAGTGCGCAACAGTAAAAATTTTGTTAAATTACCCAAAATAATTATGTGTGTGTGTGGAAGCGCACATAGAGATACATGTCTAAAAAATATAGCTAAAAACAAAAACAAGAAATAATATAGGTATCCAGCCACACAAGGATGAAAACCACTATATAGATTAGGCCACAGAACCTCATGAGTATCTAACTGCCACTCCTCCACTCCTTGTATTGGACCCAGTGCAACCAAAGGCATTGGTAAGCCTTTTCTAAGTTGAACAGAGCAAATAGCATCCAATGTTCTCTGGGAAACGCTTCTTTCATAGCATGGTAGATCATCGATATGGCCTTCACCAATATTCTATTGTCTGAGTCTTTCCTCCTCTTCCTCAATCAGCACAACATTCTCATAATTAATCGCCATCAGAAAACCGTTGGTTATTTGCAGCACTATGAATTTCATGTTGTCCTGGTTAAGAAAGTTCTCTTTATTGGTTTAACACACATTTTATTTGATCTTGTATTTTCCCACCGACTATCTCCAACTCTTTGTCACTCCTGTCTATGATCTATCTCCTCCCCATTGTTTAATGACAACAAGCTAGTACTTCAAGCAGGGAGGTCCTCAGATTACTACTTGTCGGTTTCTGGGACAGAAAATGAGACGAGTTTTACAGCATTTCTTGAAGCTGCAACTGGTGATGTTCAGGAACCAACAGTTTCTATAACCTGCTGTTGTTTTGTTGCTGCCTTTGTCTTTCTCTCTTCCAGTTTCTCAGGTTGTTCTATGCAGAAAGTCCTCAAATGGCCCTTACTGCCACACAAGTAACAGCTAGATCTACTGCCTTGCACCACAAGTCTCATGGACTTTCCTTTCTGTATTTTTGATGTCCAAAAGCATTTTCTGCATTGGATGGCCTCGGTACAGATCTGTAATCTTTAGAAATCATAAGAACCTACATAACTATGCTGACCCCATGTAACCATATGTCATTCCTGGTTACTGCAACTCTAACCACCTTAACAGTACCACAACAGTGACAAGCCAAGAACCAACATCATTGTTAACATTATTCACTGTCACTCTCTTATTACATCATTCCATAGATTGTGGCATCAGTCTATCGGCAGGTGCATGATACACCAGCTCAGCTTAAAACTTCACCCCGTCCTCAGTTTTAAAATCTAGAGATATAGTTTTGTAAGTCCTGCCCTAATTGACAGAAAAGACAGCTCCACACATCAGCCAGAATTACCACCAATTTCCCTGAAGACATAAGGAAACAGCATCACCAGTGGCAACATAGGAGTATGTGACCTTCCTCCTGACTTAGGATAAGAACCCTTAGACTTAGTGATACACCCACCACTTACGGTCACATAAACTCTGCTGGGTGATTCATGTCCAGCATTTGTCTGTTAATGGCAGCATTAATGAATGAAAAATTGGTATTGTCATTTAGATCACTCATCCTGGATTTTTCAAACTTTATCTGGGCAAACAATGTGTGTGTGTGCACGCATGTGCACCTGTGTACACACTGTTGTCGTTAGTTTAATCACTAGAATTGTTCGAACTAATGTTATCTGTTAAACAGTCATTTTTTTACCATGTTGTATACATATGTACTGCTGTGTAATTAATACTTTTTTTTTTTGTTTTGTTTCCTGTGCTGTTGCACATAAAAATGAAAAAGGAACGGCAATGAATGCATCGTTTTTCTGGCAAGAAGCCATCTTAAGTTAAATGTAAACAAAATAAAATTATATCCAAAAATGTCCAAAAGTAACAGACCTTATGTCTTCCCCGGTATGGGGAGACATCCAAAGTGCTCCCGAAGGATTCCCTGAAGATAACTATTAGGAGAGAAATGGCTTTTCTTCTTTGACTGTGCTTGGTAACAAAAATGCAAATGGGTGAAAGCAATAACAATGATGACAGCTTCTTTAATAATAACATTTTTCTATTTTACATAGACATAAGGTCTGAAATTTCAGGGGGCAATGGTTAGTTAATTAAATGGACCTTGGTATTTGACTGGTACTTTATTTACCAACCCCAGAAAGGATGATAGGCAAAGGTCGAACTTGGTGGCATTTGAACTCAGAATGTAAAGACAGATGAAATGCCATTGAGCATTTTGCCCAGCATGCTAACAATTTTGCCAGCTTGTTGTCATAATAATTATGATAATAATGGTTTCAAATTTTGGCACAAAGCCAGCAATTTGGGGGAGAGGGTTAAGTCACCCCAGTGCTCAACTGGTACTTATTTTATCAATCCCAAAAGGATGAAAAGCAAAGTCAACCCTGACATTTGAGCTCAGAACACAAAGACAGATGAAATGCCGCTAAGCATTTTGCCCATTCTAACAGTTCTGCCAGAATAAAAATGGTTTCAAATTTTGGCAAAAGGCCAGCAGTTTTGGGGGAAAGGGTTAAGTCAATTACATTGACCCCCAGTGCTCAACTAGTACTTATTTTATTTACCCCTAAAGGATAAAAGGTGAAGTCAACCCTGGCAGTAGAACGTAAAGTCAGAAGAAAATGCTGCTATGTATTTTGTCCAACGGAGTAATGATTCTGCCAGTTCACCACCTTATTAATGATAATGATGATGGTGGTGGTGGGTGATGATTTCATTTCTAAATACTGATGTTTTTATACTAATAACTGTTTCTAATTCAGGCACAAGGCCAGCAATTTGAGTTTGGTGCAGGTTTAGTCAATTACGTTAACTCCAGTTCTTGACTAATAATTTTATTGTCTCTGCTTTTCATCCTTTGAGGATAAAAGCTAAAGCTGACCTCAGCAAGATTTGAACTCAAAATGTAGAGCTGGAAGAAATACCACAAGTCTTTTTTTTAACTTACATTCTAACTATTCTACTCATCAGCCTTAATGTCGCTAAATTAGGCAAGAGGCCAGCAATTTTGAGACAAGGAGGTTACAGAATTACATAAAACCCAAGACCATGAAAAGATGAAAACTGAAGTTGACATCAGTGGGATATGAACTCAGAATGTAAAGAGGCTTTCCACGAGGCATTTCGTCTGACACTTTTAATGATTTTAATGACCCATTGACCTATATGTCAATTCACCTAATAATAATGGGTTTGAATTTAGGCACAAGGCTGAGAATTTTGAGGGAACAGGGTTTGTCAATATCAATGACTCCAGTGTTTGACTAGTACTTGCATTTTATTGACCCCAAAAGATGAAAGGTAAGGTTGACCACAATGAGATTTAACCCTTCAGTATTTAATCCAGTCATACCCAGTCAAAATATTTTACCTGCTGTATGTTAAAACTGACCAGATCCAACCACTCACACGAACCCTACAATGTCATTCTATAAATATACAAACACACCATTAAAATCTTGAAAATGCATGATTAATTCAAAACAACGTGAATAAATAATCCTTCCCCTGAATGCTAAAGGGTTAAACTCAGAATGTAAAAGCCTTCTAAGATCAAATATGTACAAGTTTGTGAGGCTGCTCCTATGCCTGGCACGAGGTATCCTTTTCATTGCTAATTATCTGATGGACTATATGTTTCTGCCTTCTTTATTACCAAAGATTTTGGCTCTAAAGAAAAATTCTTAGCTCAAATCATGCTATAATCTTAGATCTTTCACTTGATTCATTTATAGACTGCAGCCAAGCTGGAGCACCGCCTTCTTGAAGAATTTTTAGTCAAATGGATCAATGCCAGTTCTTTTTTTTTCTTTAAAAAAAGCCTGGTACTTATTCTATCAGTCTCTTTTGCTAAATCACTAAGCTATAGAGAAATAAACACAACACAGATTGTATGCAGTGATGGACGAACAGACACACACACACATATACAACAGGCTTCTTTCAGTTACCATCTACCAAATACACTCGCAAGACTTTAGTCGGCCCAAGGCTATAGTAAAAGACACTTGTCCAAGATGCTATGCAGTGGGACTGAATCCAGAACCATGTAGTTGGAAAGCAAGCTTCTTACCACACAGATATTCCTTCACCAATTCAAATTTTCAAATCTAATAGTGCCTACGATGTTCACTAGACCCACTTTTCCAAAATAACATTCTCTAAATTTTTATCACTTTAGAAATCCTTTGTTATTTCCTTCACTAAAACAAAAAAAAGAAGAAAAACATAATAGACAATATAAGCCTTTTGAATATTTGCTAGCAAATACTCAGAACAGAATTATGTCAAAATGGAGAAATATAATTCCACCGAAATTCAATATGAATGAAATGACAGGTAAAAGTAAAATTATAAACCAAAATTAGGCCATGTTGAGGAATCAGAAGCATTTAAGAATGGTCTCAATAGACAAGACATGTGTTGAGGGAATACCTGGTAAGGAGAAAAGATTATAAACCTTATAACAACATCAAAACATCAACATTACTCACTGAAAGAAACTATATCCATGACACCACACCCATATTATTCTAATATTCTATATTACTCTGATGGGCTTTACTATTGGTGATGACCTATTATGTATGCTAGAAATCCAAAGATTGATACAATAGTCTCAGATCCCTCTCAACTTGCTGAAAACTGTAAACTATCTTCATCCAAACCTACTCACCTCATCTCATTTTCCACCATTCCTACGTCTATTCCCTTAGATACGTGTTCCCCAATGATCTCCAGCACACACCAAATGAGGTGTTGAGCACACATGATGTGTATGAAGAGCTGGGGTGAAGCGGTGCCAAGCAATTCAAGTAAAAGGAGCCTACAGAAGAGGAAGAAGAGGTAGAGGACTGATCTCAAGATGCTGAACTTCACAAAGATCATAGTAAGAAGCAAGAAGCTGTGCCCACATGGAAAATGGATGTAAATTAATTACATCTGTACCAAATGTAAACAATATGACGAAAGTGAATTATCCAGACACTACGAAAGTAACTGGGTTTAAGCAAGTCATAAATATCTAAACACAGAAAACCAAGACAACAGAATAGTGGATGACCAACTGAGGGGTCAGGGATTTCTGTATTGTTCCTGGCAATGATATAGCCATAGTTAAAACATTTAATTCTGAAATAATCCAGTCTGCCTTGCTGTAAATAAACTAAAACCTCTCAACGTTGTGAGCTATGACAGCACAGTAAAATTAATCATGCGATCATTTGACTGACCAGACTATCAGATGTTGTTACACACTGCTGGTCACAATGCGCTTTTGCATACCGCCACCCTGCTGACTTGGCAAGCAGGTCAACATTTCCCCCTAATGGGGAGGGGAACTGGAGCAACATGAAATGAAGTGTTTTGCTCAAGAACACCATGTGCCACCCAGTCTAGGAATCAAATCCACAATCTAGCAATCATGAGTGCAACAGCCTTACCATTAGGCCATGCACCTTCATGTAAAATTGATAAGCTGTGACACTATAACAGAATGCCATCACACTTTGATTTTTTTTCACCTCTATAGTGTCATTGATGGTATTTCTAAACCTTTTCCCCCAAAATGCTTTTATTGGATTGCCTCAAAGTCGTTCACTGACATCAGTAATATTTCTGCTCACTGAGTCTCACAGAGGTGATGATTAGTGACAGAGACTTCTGGTAATTTGCTGTGCTTGAGAAGACATCAAGCTAAGTTAAACCGTAGTCGTGGCCAGTTTCAGTGAAACATGACAGGCAGCTGTGGCAGTGAAATGTAAAGCACACCTGTGCTGGTAACCTGTAAAAAGCACCTGCGCCACAGACACATAAAAGACACCCAGTACACTCTATGGAGTGGTTGGCATTAGGAAAGGCATCCAGCCGTAGAAACCAAGTTAAAACAGACTTGAACCAGGTGCAACTCCCTGGCCTACAAGCTCCACTCAAACCATCTAACCCATGCCAGCATGGAAAACAAATGATGATGATGATGCATTAATGTTTACTGTAGTGGGCAATTAACCTGCCATCCTCCCAGCTGTTTACCCAAACATATGTAGATTCAGTCCTCACAGAAACTCAATTACTGCAATCATTAAGAAAGCAAGAAGACACTACCATCTAATGCACACTAACTAGCTAGCTTTCTCCTTTTAACAGTGGTTACCAATTTTTAAAAACTGTCCTACTTTTTCATTCACAAACACACAAAAGTTGTCGGTTGTATTTGCACAGCGACAGCCAGCATAACATGCCTCTTGCTTTGAATAACTCTGAAGCCACAACAATCCTACTTATGCATGCATATGGTATTAGTAGTACCAAAATGACTGGTTTACACCACATTCCAAACGTCACCTTCAAATATAAGAACCCAAAATAAGTTCACATTTTCACCATGAAATAAGCGCACTTTATACAAATGAATATATTTGTGTTACAACATACTCCCAACTGAAGTAAGCTCTCTTATTTAACCAATTACTAACCAATTTGACCAAATCTCAAAGTGACTAAGACAATTATAATAAACTACACCCTGAACTAATTACTCACCTGAATTAACAGCTACTTTGTTGCCCATTATATTGCAGTATGTGCAGATTAAACCTTATGGACAACATTTCCCTTTTCTATCTCAATAACCTCCAGTCTAATAATCACCAAATCATTCATAACAAATGAATGAAAAAGAGCCTCTACAGGGTTGCTTGACTTCTTAGAAACAGTAGTCAAATCTCTCTAAAATTATAAACTTACCACTTTGAAAAAGGAAGAACAAGTGTGGCTGTGTGATAAGAAGTTTGCTTCTCAACCACATAGTTTCAAATTTAATTTCACTGCATGGCACCTTGGACATGTCTTCTACTATATAAGCCCCAAGCCAATCAAAGGCTTGTGCATGGATTTGGTACACAGAAACTGAAAGAAGCCTGTCGTGTGTGTGTGTTATTATAACTTTGCCTTCATATTGTGTGATAGCTGTAAAGCAAGTGTCACTGTCATACAAACATGGAAAAATGGATGTTAAAATGATGATAGGTAGACGTTGATACACAAATCCAAAAGAAAGATGGGAGGTTCATATATGGAGCCCTGTTGATCAACAAGAGCTGACCTGTGGTTAAACAACAACTGTTATACTGATAAGACTGCTCTCCATTCCTTTCCTCCCCAATTGCAAGTAACAACAATGGTAACTAAACAGGTCTTAACCAGTGTAGACATTAATAAGGATCTCTCCAAGTGAAATCGAAATAGAGTTAAATTTGACGTCTGGCACCCATGCCAACGTCGTCTCCCTCATTGGACACAAAACTCAGCTTGCGAAGATTTATTGGGGCAAGCGAAAGCGAAATTGTGATGGCACCTGTGCCCAGCGACACCTTTCTGGCACTTGTGCCCGCGGCATGTGTAAGGACTTTCGAGGGAGATCATTGCCAGTGCCCCTGGACTGGCTCTTGTGCGGGTGGCACATAAAAGACACCATTTTGAGCGTGGCCGTTGCCAGTACCGCCTGACTGGTGGCACGTTAAAAGCACCCACTACACTCTCTGAGTGGTTGGCATTAGGAAGGGCATCCAGCTGTAGAAACTCTGCCAAATCAGATTGGAGCCTGATGTAGCCATCTGGTTTCACCAGTCCTCAGTCAAATCGTCCAACCCATGCTAGCATGGAAAGCGGACGTTAAACGACGATGATGATGATGATGAACCAACAATTTCTGTGAAGCACAAAATAAACTCAAGTTCTCCAATGTAGCAAAAGCTACAGGAGATATCAAAGTATTTCTCATAGCTCAAAATTACATTAATTAAACATTTTTGACAACGCAATATGATACTTCAATTATTAAAATATTACAAAAATAATAGATCACCACCAAGAGTAAGCTATCATTGTTTCTCACAGGGTGCGGTGGGGTAGGTACTATCAGCACTGAAAGTGGGCAGACAAGTCACATGATTAATTAAAATTGGGTTGTTTTAAACTTTTTAAACTTGCCCCATATCATACTGATGAAAGAATTATGTACATGCAAACTCTATTTTGGTTTGTAATAAAGAGGTGAAGATGGTCCCAAAAAATGTCACTATCTTCTTTTTTGTAAGGGGTGGGATTGGAAAAGCAAAGGTAGTATCTGTCAATCAGAAAATCACTGCATTAGGTAGTCATGACCAATATATTGACTAAGGCAACAAGCTAGCAGAATCATTAGCAAGCCAGGCAAAATACTTAGTGGGATTTAGTCTGTCACTAAGTTCTGAGTTCAAATTCTGCTGTGGTCGACTTTGCCTTTCATTCTTTCAGGGTCAATAAAATAAGTACCAGTTGACTTACCCCTCCCCTGAAATTGCTGGCCTTGTACCAAAATTTAAAAGTAACACCTTGATTAACTATCAAATTTTATGCCCACTCCTGGCTCTACAACAAATATTATTTCTCTAAACTTGCCAAATTCCTGCTGTCAAGACTTACACTTATGCCATATCTAGCTTCTCAGTTTGTGGACTTACACTTATGCCATATCTAACTTCTCAGTTTGTGCACTTTCCCACTGGCACTGAGGTTTACAGTTCTATACAGTCATGAACCCAGCTCTGTTAAACTGGGCTAACAAATAAAACTTCAAATATTTTCGATCAAAACTATTTTATTGGTGTCCATTTGGAGTTGTTTCTAAAGTTTTAATGTCGATGATACATAGTTGATATTGTCACCTATTTATTAATTACATTTTTTTTTTTTTTTCCAGAAATCAAACAGGGAACCTCAACTGCTCTGCTACACAGAAAAAGCTGCTTAAAAAAATTTTTAAAAAAACATTAACCCACATAGTCCTATGTATATAAAAAGACAATTCTCAATAGTAACACTTTTCAATCATAAAACTACTCTATCAGAGTGCCTAGGGCTAAACAACAACTATCAACTTAAAATTGGTGAATCGTGCTGGTGGCATGTAAAAAGCACCCACTACACTCTCGGAGTGGTTGGCGTTAGGAAGGGCATCCAGCTGTAGAAACTCTGCCAGATCAGATTGGAGTCTGGTGTAGCCATCTGGTTCGCAAGTCCCCAGTCAAATTGTCCAACCCATGCTAGCATGGAAAGCAGACGTTAAATGACGATGATGATGATGAATAAGATAAATAACAGAGGTCACTTTAGCTGGAGTTATATAACACTCAGATGTATTCCTCTATATAAATGTAATGCAGACACACTATGTCTGAATAAACAGATATGATGGTCATGGTAGGAATACCTTTCATGATTTATATCTAAACAACAAACTATCAGTTATAATTTCCAATCATACACAATACACTTCTCAAAACTGTTCAGCCTTTTTCAAATACATAACTTACTTCTAATATACTTGAATTTCATTATTATAAGTACGCCATGAAGCAGCGAGCTGGCAGAAACGTTAGCACGCCGGGCGAAATGCTTAGTGGTATTTCGTCTGTCTTTACGTTCTGAGTTCAAATTCCGCCAAGGTTGACTTTGCCTTTTATCCTTTCGGGGTCGATAAATTAAGAACCAGTTGCATACTGGGGTCAATCTAATCGACTGGCCCCCTCTCCAAAAATTTCAGACCTTGTGCCTAGAGTAGAAAAGATTATAAGTACGCCATATACCTTCTATGATCCACTACACAATAGCTATCTTTGTCAATTGAGAACAATTATATTTCATGTAAAAAATAAAAAATAAAAAATAAACTACAGATGATATTAATAAACCAGTCCAAATATTAAACTCTGACACTGAAAATCTACTTTGTTTATTTGAAGGACACTGCTGATCCAATTAGTTTACTTTCTCACCAATTAACCAATATCTACAATGTTCTAGCAACCAAACTACTACAAATAGAATACTGACACAAGAAACATACCATTGGAATTCTTGTGACTTTCTCCATTATTTAGTAACTTCCTCTCTCTTTGTGTGATTATGAGGTACAACAATTCTAAATAGGGGAACTGCACTACATAATGAAAAAGTTTCTGTGTAGTACAATTCAGTCTCCTGATATTAAACAGAAGAAATAGGGTGCCACACAGATATCAGATTGAATATTCAGTCTTGTACACAAGTGTATGCTGAATAAAAGGCTGGTGGGATCAGAATGGTGTCAGACCAGTGGTTTTCAACTAGGGGTCCATCTAAGATTTTGTTGTCAATATCTGCAATAAATTGATTATATTTCTACAATACACAGAATATTTTAATAATTATTGTTATGCAATTCCTAATAATATCTAATTAATATAGTAGGATTTTTTTTAACATTGAATGGCTAGGAGGGTCCCACCTGAGTAAAATAGGAATCTGGGGGGTCCATAGACAAAAAGAGATTGAGAAACAATGTGTCAGATAAACAATATATACATGAGAGTAGTCCAAAGTGAGCCAAATGTTTGAAGTAATTATCTAAATGTTAATTGTCCCAAAATGCCTATCATCACACACATGTACATAATACAAACACATACACACTGCCCTAACTCTTCGAAACGCCAGTGTTTTAATGGTGGCAGCTGATGAAGGATATGTCCTCTATGTGGCCTGCTTGTTTTTTGTAACTTGTTTATCATTTTGTCCATGTTTTTTTTTGCAACGTCATGTACCCAGATATGTATGTAGATGAAGGTATGTACATACATGTACATATATATGCATATACTCATATATTGCTTATATATATATATATATATATAATCAACTTATGCAGATGGAAAGCTTTATTTTTTGTAATACGAGAGTGATTGACAATTTTTTTTGCATAAATAAAGCATTTCAAACATGCTTTTGAGGACCATCATTTAAAACTCTCATATTACGATTATGAGGAAGTGTCCAATAGCATCATTTTGTTGTCACTATCTGCAATAAATCAAGGCGGCGAAATGCTTAGCAGTATTTCGTCTGTCTTTACGTTCTGAGTTCAAATTCCGCTGTGGTCAACTTTGCCTTTCATCCTTTCGGGGTTGATAAATTAAGTGCCAGTTGCATAATGGGGTCGACCTAATTGACTGGCCCCCTCCCCATAAATTTCAGGCCTTGTGCCTAAAGTAGAAAAGAATATCTGCAATAAATTAGTTATCCTTCTACAACACACAAAATATGCAAATCCTAATAATAGTTAATTAATATAATAGGATTATTTAAACCTCAAATGGCTTGGAGGGTCCACCTGAATAAAATAAGAATTAAAGGGTGTGTCATGTCCAGCACATCCCACCAATTGTAACTGCCCTTTATCATCCCTTTTGTGAGATTCAGCATCCCTAGATTATTCCCTCACAACATGCTCCCATATATTCTTGATATTCATCCTCCACCTAGACCAGTGGTTCTCAACAAGGGCCCATATGGCCCTTGGGGGTCCATGTAAGATTATGTTGTAAAAATTTATCTGCAATAAATTGTTTATAGTCCTAAAATACACAAAATCCTTTAATAATTATTTTTATACAATTTCTAATATTTAATTATAAAAATATAATATGATTTTTTAACATCAAATGGCTAGGGTCCATCTGAACAAAAAGGGATCCAATAGGTAAAAAAAAAATGGTTCAGATTTGCCCACCCAAAATTCATCCTTCTTACACATCACATATCCATAACAGCACAGTCTTCTCTTGCACACTAATTCTGGTTCCACTTATAAACTAAACAGTTGTTGTTGTTTTTTGTTTTCCTCTTAGTGCATTTGCACTTAATTATTTATGTGCACTTACATTACACAACTAGCAAAGTATGCTTACCTTCATTCTTACTGCTCTATACACAGCCTTCTACATTCAATGCCACTACTATACAATAACATGCATTGTATCATACAATCTGCCCTTCACTAAAAAAGATAATTCCTTTGTTATTTAGCCTGTGGTAAGCCCTGACCAAGCAGATTTACAAACAAAAGTATTCCAGTTATGACCATCCCATCTTTTCTATGTACAAGGAACTCATAACTATATTATCCGTCCTTTTCTAGGACAGTACAATGTGATATGAGGGTATTTAGTTGCTATTTCTAGCAAGTCAAGTGGCCACATACAGACTCCCTCACTAGCTCAAGAATCCCTTCGTCATCAGCAGTGATAATAGCTCCCAGAACCTCTTCCACCTTATTCTTATTCTGGCTACTATGGTCTTAAAACACCTACCATTAATACAAATTAGGATGAGTAGATAACAAAAGACCTCTGAAAGAATTTACTTTACAGGTATTCTTGCCGCTAACTAAACTTCTGCACCTGGTTTTCATGCTAAGTTCTTTCTTCTGTCAGTCTGCCTGTTTCCCCCACTTCATCTCATGTGCTCCTACAGTTTATATTAGGTACACACAAAACATTCCCACTGCACTTTTTCTGCGTAACAAGCAAAGACCCCTTACCAAATGGTAATAAAGTTTTAAGACTTTTGTCTTCACTAGATTTACTTTCAGACTTCTTGATTCTAGAATATGTATCACTGTTTTGAATATATTCTCCAATTCTTTGACTAATTCAGGCAGGAGGACTAAGTTGTTGACATATAGGCATTCCCACAGTCAACCAATCTTGAACTCCTCCATTAAAACTTAAAGGGCTCCTCATAGATACTTACCTATACATTAAACTCTTAACTGAACTCAAAGCTCTCCACTTGCTAAAAGTACTTCAGTACATTGAATTGAAAAACTCCAACAAGCCCTCAAACTATTCATCTACACTTAGTTTTCTTAGCAACCACCAGGCTACAGAGAATGCCACCTTATCAAAGGCCTTCTCCATGGTAACGAATGTGGGGTATTTTGTCCTGCTCTTATCTAAAAACTTCCCTTGTAATGGCCTAAGAAATGGTTTCCCATCCTGGCACACACTGAAACTGCATCTCATCCATACTAATTTTCTTTCTAATTAATTCTGCTACAGCTCTTTCTGCACTAAGTTCTTTTCTATGTCACTTTGCCCAACACCAGTTATTGAGATAATGACACCTCTTAAATAATCAATCAAGCGGAGACCAATGAGGAAACTTTCAAGTAATCAGTTGACCTGCTAGAGATAGCAGTAAGTCTCCCTCCAATGGCAATCCACCAACTTCAAAAAAAAGATAAATGTATGCCATGAAAATATCAGATATTTTTTAGTATTTTAGTGATATCTTTCTCATACCCTGAATGGCCTTTTCAAATAACTTGCAAGTTCTGGTCAATAATGGCTGGACACTTTGTTGGATCTACTTGGGATAATTTCTCTCTCCCCCATGCATTCTACTCAGTAACTTCTAGTATTTTCATGACTTTACTCAGTGTCAATGAGGGCCAAAACACCTCTGATCCCTCTAATCACAGGACAAACCTCTCATCTTCAGCTCTTCTCCATCCTATGTTTACCTAACGTCTAGCTTCTCTTCTGGCTACTTGATATTGTTCTGCTCTTTCCTTCCAATTTTTCAGGCCTGTGTTTTAGCTTTTATGGATCTACTGCATCATTTCATTGCCATGTCACCCAATGCTTGGTTGGAACCTACCTCACTATCTTTTATTTATTTCTGACAAAAACAAAAACAAAAAAAAGATATTTCCTCAACTATCAACAGTACCCGTTGAATAAATTTAAAGTGCAACTTTTCATCTTGTTTTGTTTTTATGCCATCTGTTAAAATGGCTGCCAAATTGTGTGACATTACAGCATCCATGAATACACAAAACAAGTGATTTTATAAAATAACAGCAATGCTTATAATTTAACAGAGCCGCCAAAAAGAAAAAACACACATTGCATACAATTAGGCGAACACTATATTTTTGTTATATACAAGGAGAGAAAAATAGATTAACTGAGGATGATGGTTAATGACAATTATGCTTCAATAACAAAACTAAAAATTAATTATGGAATACAAAATTAGTGATGGATTTATATGTAAACATACTAGGTGACTGGCAGCAAGAACGTCAACTGACTAAAAGCAAATACCAAAAATTGCAAACCTGTCGAACATGGACAAATATTATGAAGAGATTGACAAAATGACTACGAGCATGTTAAAATTTCGAGTATTTTTTTTTTAATCAATTAAGAACCGTGAATATCACTGTTTGGAATTCTCATTTTAAAAAATGTTTTGGATAGATGTGATCATAATTTACTATTTACGAAAATTTCGAAACGTGACACTCAAAATTCACAGTAAAATTCCAGTTATATGCGAGTATAAAGAAAATTTAAACAGTAATTAGAAAAAAAAGGCTATTACTTCATAGAATAAATTATTAAATTTGCAAATTAAATTTCTGAATTATAATTAATTTAATTTATTCATACACACACGCACGCGAAGACAAATAAATGCGGTTTTAAACTATATTGATTAGAAGTTTACTAAAGTTATTGTGAATACGATTTTAATAGGCCACGAGATTTAAGATATAAACATGTTTGAAAATGTGTGTATGTGTGTATATATATATAGATATATATATATATATATATATATATATATATATATATATATATATATAATGTTATAACCGTAAGATATAAGAGAAGGAAGGAATACAAACAGTGATTTATAGCTACTGTTCATAAAATATAATAAACCCAAGGGAATTACGAAAAGACCAAAACGTTGTCATGTGTATTATTAGCAAACACGAAATTATATTAACATTTTATTGGGATAGATTTGAAGTACATCCACTAGAAGAGATGGCGGATAACGTTGATGGGAGGGGAGAAACATTACAGCCTTAAAGAGGAAATACGGGAAAAAAATAATAATAATAAATGTAAATAACACATTTAATTAATAAAATAATTAGTTCATGTCCCCCATATTCAGAAATAGCTTTTTGCTGGTTAATTTTTAACACGAAGCAATGATGGCCAATAAGACTGCGAATGTGTTTTGTATCACACACCCATGTGCTAGAAGAAAGAAACATTTTTATAATGGGTGACTAGGAAACAAGCCGCGTGCTTCATGTGAGAAAAACAGGACGAGTGTTCTTGTATATTATTTTTTAAAATCTGTTCGTTTGCAGATTTTTTTTATTTTTAATCTACGAAGATAATCGATAGATATATATAAACCCCCACGCCCCTATAAACTAAATAATTCTTAACAAATACAAGGCGATAGTGTAGAAACCCGAAGCATTGTTCTAAAAGAGAAGAGAGGTCTTTTGTGAAATAAAGTGTTGTTAAGCAGCACATGACCATCCCATAGTACGAACAAACCGGTAACAGGTATATTATGAATCAAGCAGTATCGAGCATTAGCAACTCGCTATTGCAGACACCACTCCTTCGTCCAACGGCGAAATATGCAGCTGCGCACAAATATCGCGAATTACGATATAACCAACGTCTGCAGAATTTCTATTAGGTTTTTTTCTTGGCAGCATTTTCCTTCATGAAGAAAACTATCAATAGGGAAATATATTTATATGTATGTATATACATTTTGAAAGACGACAGACATATAAAAATGCCAGAGCTTGATGAGCAATAAATAGCATCCTCGAGACGAATGTCCATGGTTCTTTGGTAGTTATGTATTTAATTCTGACAAAATTGATAGAATGATTTGGGATGAGACGAAATACGTCCATCGCTGAACTAAATAAACCATCACATACAACCGAAAGATGCTCCTTCTCTCTCTCTCGCACCCCTCCCCATCATCCTGTCCTACAAAAAAAAAAAGAAAGAAAAATAGCATGTTAGAGAGAGAAGACGTGTAGGATTGTTTGTCTGTTGGCACTTGCTACTTACTACTCAAAGCAAAGCTGCTGTAAACAAAATGAACACAGCTAGTTTTATACACTTGTTTTCTCCCACTGACATCGTTAAACTGCACACATCTACTACATATATATATATATATATATATATATATATATATATGGTCTGCAAGCATAAGAAAAATTGCAAAATCGACGTAGTTGAGGACCGAACCCCATCAACTCGGATATAGGTACAGAGTTACACGTAGAGTGTGTGTGTGCATGTGTGTGTCTGTATGTATATATATATATGTGTGTGTGTATGAAACGTCTGCTTTTAAAAAATATATATAGTTAAATAGATATAAGGATTATTACAGATATATATATATATGTGTATATATATATATAAAGAAAATACACTGGAGTACAACATTAAAAATAACTAATAAATTGATGACCTAAATTTAAAGAACTAGTGGGTTATATAATCACACACACACATATATATATACACACGTGTGTGGTGTATGTGTGTACCTCCATAAATAAACAAAGAGTGGGAGAAAATAATTCAGGGCAGAGTAGCGATTGTAGATGTTTTAGTAGATCAAATGTCGAAAAGGCTTTTTAAGTAAACAAAAACAGGGGAAATAATTCTCAGTAACGGCGCAGAAAAAGACCCACCACCATGGGTGTGTGTGGAGTTTTGTCAAGATACTTGAAGGGAGTGTTTCTTCATTTGAAACACAACTTAATGGTGGGAAAAAAAATACACAGGATTAAAAACATTGATCTGTGCTGCAAAATAAAAATATCAGAAGAATTCGAACCATGTTCATCTTTTTGTTTTTTAGAAGATTGCCTCTAGATATTATGTTGTTCACCTCAGACCGGATTTAAAAATTAAACGATATTTATTTATTTAAAATATTTTGTTACCGCTTTGTAGCTTTAAAACATTTAGAAAGATAAGAACGACGAAAGGGTTCGGTTTCCCACGTGTTATAGATAAAAGTAATATTTACACTGCCCGATCAACGGCAGTCAAGGTATATACATATATATATTATGTATATTTATAAATATATATTCTCTCTAGATGCTTGTGATGTCTTCAGTCTGAAATCTTGTTTACACAGCCGCCATGATGAAAACGCACATGGCATTTACAAAGCTCACAAAAGAACAAAACAGTGATTGATGACACAATAGATGAGTAAATATAAGCTAGTCGGCGACAGAAAAATAAAATAGAAACGGATGTGAGGAAGGATTTGCCATGAAAAGCTGGCTCTATTTCGCCTGGATTGCGAAGCATTATAAAAACATGTGGTGACGACGAAGTTGGTGTTAACTGCACGATTATTGGCTACAACAGTTCGCCGGTTGTTTTAGTCGGCACACACTCAAATCCTCAGTGACTCTTCTTTCCCACTATTAAAGCCACTTACGCACTAACACCACAATAAAATAAATACACCCGACCATATTAAACACCACAGTTTTGTTATTTTTACATACGAGGGAGGAAAAGCAATCGAAAACAATTTATATTTAGCAGATTCCCTACCATATATACATAAATATATGTGAGTGTGTGTGTATGTATGTATATATACCGACATACATGTGACTAATGTATGTACATAAGATTCTCGATAATTAAATTATTATTGAACGTTATATGATTTTTTTTTTTGTTTTTAATTAATTCCGAAGATATCAATTGTACTCTAATAATAAATGGATACAAAATGAAGAGTTTTATTCGGCTACTTCATCTCTCAGTCGGTCTTAACGAAATTTTGCCGGCTCTGAAGGACTGTCGGTTGCCCTAATTTCTGACCATGCAGACTGCAACACTGTAACCGTATATGGATATATTAAAGCACGACCGGCATTAAGTCTATAGCATAATCAGAAGGAACAAAACGAAAATAATAATTGACGATATCTAAAATATAAAAAGACAAAAAAGGAAAACCATTCGTAGAGTAAATTAAGAAAAGCTTGGCCAATAAATTAAAACATGGATCCCATTGTTGAATTACTTCGGTTAGATTTGCTGAATAATAAATAATAACAACACTGTAGTCAGACATGCTACAATATATTGTCTGAAAGGAATTTTGTATGCACAGCATGGGAGCAGACAAATATGATATTATAAGAATGGAGAGGCGTATAAATACATATAAACAGAGGAAAGAGTAGGTTAGAGTATTGCTGTGATAAACAGCTTAAGCATGGATGTTTACTAAGAATGTAAGATATTACTGGTGAAACGAAGTTTGTCATAAAACAAAATAAAAATAAACTTGATCCCCCACTTAATGCCTAATCTGTAGTTATGCATCTCTCTCTCTCTCTTTCTCTCCCCTTCACGCTCTCTCCTTTCTTTCTCTCTCTCTCTTCATCCCTCTCATTCTCTCTTAGATTGCGGTATTTACTTACGTTTTGGGTAGTTGTAAAGGCGATAGGCCTTTCCGCTGGAATATGCCGTCAACAAAGACTCCGTTCTTGCCTGAACATTTCATAAAAAAGTTCGGTGGTTCATAACAAAGCTCGAGATGTTTCCTCGATATAAAGCTGGAGTGACCAACGTTGATGTTCACCTCGCCTTTGCTGCTGTTCCGACCGATGACGATCCGTGTTTGCCGCATCGTATACTCAAAGTCACGGCCTTCAAGCCGGGCCAAAACTGGTCCTTCCGGCTCTGGGTTCCAATTTACTTTTGACGGACTGGATGGCGCACTTTTCAGCGCCAACAATGCCCAGGCATCGTTATCTGAAACTTGCTGACTGGTGGACATCACGATTGGAGCGGTCTATCAGCAAAATGGCAGCGAGTGAAAAGGAAAACAACTTACCCTGTACCTAACTGTTTACATCACAGCTGAGTCTACCCAGCATGCACTGCTGCCTCTCCCACAACCATAGACACACTCACTCATAGAGGGGCCGCTCACAACCACACAGACACTCACATACAACACTTATACTTACAACCAGAATCATAACAACCACAAACACACACTTTTCATATAAACAATTAAAAAATATTCTTTGTGATGTTTAACAGAGATATTTATTTCCATGTTTCTTTTCTGTAATTTATAATTAATATTGTTGACGTTTTGTTTTATCAACCAATAATTGACAAATGGATAACATCGCGTACATACTAGCATAAACAGAATTATGTATGCACCTTTATACATACACAAATACATGTGTATGTGTGTGTGCTTGTATAATTATATGTACATGTATGTATGCGTAATTATTTCTTGCGCGCGCGCGTATATGTAGAAGTACATACACATGTGAGTGCAGTGTACATACTGCTATGTGAAGTATCTATGGAAATATACGATGAAAACAACATTAACAAGTATTTTTTGATGTGACATTAAAATACATATTTTAAAATATTTTTCTCCAAAATCTTATTTACCAAATTCAAAAGCTGAAGGTGGAAAATGAAACGTACTTGACGATAAACTCCTAGAAATAAATAAATAGGACGAAAATAAAACGGTTTTAGACCGGTTTATTTGATCATGCTTGTCAATAATTCTTCTCTTGAATCTATGCATGAATGTATTATGTAAGTATGTATGCATGCAAGCATATATGTGTATGCATGTTTGTGTGCATACGCATACATATGTATGTGCGTATGCATACGTATTTACGTATATAGGTATGCATATATACGTCACTAACGGACACACTTCAGCCTCTGGTCCACGGACATGTTACCTCCTCTATCTTTTCTGTTGCTACAATAAAAGCCTCTTTGTAGGTCCACCACTCAGTTACCCTGTCCCACTCGTCTCTGCACCCATCGGCACACTTGGGGCATCTAATCACCCTTCCCCGCGCTTACCCCCATGCTAAATACTTCATGCTCCAGAACGTCGCGGCCTTCTGGAATCTGCTCATATCTTTTCCTGCAGATGTTGATTTGCAACACTTTAAACGTAACGTTAACGACATTAATCCCACCAGCCTCGGAGGCCCAGCAAAAATCATGGGGCTCAAAAAAAGAAACATACACACATACATATATGTATACATACACATATGTATACATATATGTATGTGTGTGTGTGTCTATGTGTATGTATGATAGTCAAAAGTAATAAATAAATGCTGAATAAAAGAATAGAGGACGAAATAAGGAAAAGAAATTTCTAAAGTTATGTTCCTCCATTGGTGATCAATGTATCAATGTACATGATGGCTTCAACCTTACAGCACCTTGACAAAAATGTATGGAGATATACACACATACATGTATGTACATATGTGTGTGTGTGTCTATATATATATATATATATGTATGTATGTATCATCATCATCATCATCATCCATACTGGCATGGTTTGGACAGTTTGATTAGAGCTGGAGAGCTGCACCAGGTTCCAACCTGATTTGGTTTGATTTCTATGACTGGATGCCCTTCCTAACACGAAAGTCATTCCTAATGCTATATATACTGTGTGTATATATATATATATAAAATTTGTTTTGGGGAAATGTTCTGAATATGCAAATAAAGCTCCTATTCCATTATGCCAGCCACAGTCTAATGATGCTGATTGGCAAACCAGTTTTTGGGGTTGCATCAAGCTGCACCAATATACAAGGGGGTACTCAAAAGTAACTGGAAATGTTCTCTGTGGGACAAGCCCGTAGTATTTCAGGTTTCCACTGCTAGTAGCCACTTGATGTGATCCCCAGTCATCAGTCTGCTGACTGGCATCATCAATTGTAGTTGTACTGCCACATAGTGCATCTTTGTTTTGCAGTGCTTCTCCCTGTTCATCGATTTTTGCAATGGCTGAAATGAAGGGACAGTGTGCTTCCGGGGAATTCTGCTTTCTGCTGAGGAAAAGGGCAGCTGAAACAGTTATCATGCTTCAAACAGCTTACAAGGAAGTTGCCATATGTAAAACATAAGTTTATGAATAGTTTTCATGCATTAGGAATGATTACTTGTCGCTTAAAAACCAATTTTGTTCAAGGTGCCCATCAACCTCCTGAACCAATGAAAACATCATGAAAATTCATGAACTTATCTTAGGCAAACAATTGACGAACTTGTTGATATGATTGGTGCATCCTGGAGCTCCTGCCAATGAATTTTGAGCAAGGGATTGCAAATGAAAAGAGTTACAGCAAAAGTTGTGCCTTTTTTGCTCACAGAAGATCAAAAGCAGTCACAACTAAATGCATGTCAGGAACTGAAAGAACAACTGGAAGTTGATGCGGATGTTTTTCGAAGGTCATCAGTGGTGCTGAAAGCTGGTGCTACAACTACAACCCGGAAACGAAGCAGCAATCAAATCAATGGAAGCATTTAAGGTCACCACACCCACAAAAAGTGTGTCACATGAAGTCCAATGTCAAGACAATGGTGATTTGTTTCATCAATGCGGAAGGAAAATTTGTTCTACCTGGTCAAACTGTTAACCAGACATTTTACTTGGCTGCTCAGAAGAATTTGCAAGACTCAGTGAGATAAAAATGCCCTGACCTGTGGCAAAGTGGAAAGTGGTGGTTTCATCATAACAATGCCCCTGCATACACCACCTTCAGTGTGAGCCATTTTTTGACCAAAAATGGCAAGACCACGCTTACCCACTCTCCCTATTTAGCCAATCTTGATCCCAGCGAGTTTTTTTTTTTTTTTTTTTTTTTTGTTTACCTGTATGAAAAAAGTCCTTAAAGGAAAACGTTTTGCCAATGTGAAGGAGGTGAAGAAAAAAAACAACAGTGGTGTTAAAAAGCATCACTTTGCAAGAGTTCCAGGACTGCTTCTTCGAACAGTGGAAAACGTGTCTGGACCGATGCATAGCTTCAAATGGAAAATACTTTCAAGCCAATAAAAGTGCAAACATGTAAAACTAAGTGAATAAGATAATATTGCAAAATTCTGGTTTCTTTTGGGTACCCCCTTGTAATGTAGCATTAATATAGTAATAATAACAATAATCCTTGGATGGAATTTATAACCATTTAATGCATCACTACACGCATTTTCACAAATCACATGTCTCTTAAGATCACAGTCCGTATTCCTAGGATGATTACAGTATAGTCATTGGTATCCAAGGGCATCAGGTAGATCATTTTCATGGATTCATTCCTTCAGGTAATATAACATTGGATGTTTACCAGAGGAATGTTTATCCCTTTTGACCAGTGCAAAGGTTGTGCACTTAACAACTGTAACAATTATACTAACAAGGTAACATAACTCCGAGGTTCTCATAAGTCTGATAGACCTGTGCCTGTTGCGCTCGTTTTCAATCTGGGACGTTCACTACAGTTGTCTGCTCTACTTAGTATTATCTTTTATCTTTTACTTCTTTCAGTCATTTGACTGCGGTCATGCTGGGGCTCCGCCTTGAAGAATTTCTCCCCCCACTACTTAATTTTTTTAAAGTCTGGTACTTACTCTATCAGTTTCTTTTTGTCAAACCACTAAGTTACAGGGGTGTAAGCATACAAACACCAGTTATTAGTGGTGGTGTGGGACAAACACACACACACACATATATATGCAATGAGCTTCTTTCAGTTTCTGTCTACCAAATCCACTCACAAGACTTTGGTTGGCCTGAGACTGTAGAAGAAGACACTTTCCCAAGGTATTGTACAGTGGAACTGAAGCTGGAACCAATGTGGTTACAAAGCAAGCTTCTTACCACACAACCACACCTTGACCCATATATCTATTTCTCTGCTGAGGTCAATCCCCCCTTGTATCCAATCATATGTCATTATTTTCTTAAAATCAGATTGAAATGCCTATTCATAAAAGATTACATATACTCACAATTCATAAATTTCCATTCCTAATCTGTATTATCACTATTATCATTATTATTATTATTATTATTATTATTAGTATTATTATTATTATTATTATTATTATCATTATTATTATTATTATTATTATTATTATTATTATTCAGTAGTTTTATTTTTATAACGTGCTTTCACTTCACTACCGAGCGCAGCTCTGTGCGCCTTGGGTATGTGCTGTGGTTTGCTGTGGTGCTCTTATGTTTACTGTATTGAAAGTGTTTTGCGTAGGATGTGTGCAGTACCCAGTAGTGCAATTTTCTGTATGTTATATATATTTGTAAGTCCTGCTATTTTTGTTATGTATTTGTCTGAATAT
>NC_068997.1:41957125-41958566 GCF_001194135.2 Octopus bimaculoides
ATTATTATTATTATTATTATTATTATTATTATTATTATTATTATTATTATTATTATTATTATTAAAGCTGAAAATATTTCAGAAACTATTTCAGAAATTGAGTTTCATGTTTCATCATACATCATCATCATCATTTAACATCCGCTTTCCATGCTAGCATGGGTTGGATGATTTGACTGAGGACTGGCGAACCAGATGGCTACACCAGACGTCCACTGTCTGAAAATAATGCAAATCTGGATTCATCTGAGAAAATCACTCTATCCCAAAATGAACAGGATTTTTCTGACATCTCCTTAGCCCATTTCTTTCTTTACATGATATTAATTGGTTGAAGGAGGGGTTTTCTTCTAGCTGCTCGCCCATAATACCCAAGCTTGTGCAGATATGTAACACACATTCTTGGACCAACTTCTAACTGTTTTGCAATGTCAGAAACCTTTGAACGGGGTTCATTTTCCACAATTCTCTTCAAACAGCAAAGCTTCCTTTCCGAGGGCTCAGGTTACTCTTTGAAAATGTTTAATATAATGGCACCTGGAGTGAAAAAGACACCACCAGATTGAATGGTACTGCTCAGATGTTGAAACCATAATGATATCCATAGGGCAGCTGATGTTGTAGGTGTGTTGGATTGTTGGTATGGCTGTTTGTGTATATGTGGAATAGTATTATAACACACCATTTTGATATATAATAATGTATATATACAATAATGTATATATATATATATATATATATATATCAATTATATATATATATATATATGCTGCCATGTAACAAGCAACAAGTACACTCTGTAAAGTTGTTGGCATTGGGAAGGACAACCAGCTGGAGAAGTCATGCCAAAACAGGTAGTAGAATCTGGTATGGCTGCAAGCCTTGCCAAGTCCTATGAAAGAGTCAAACTGATGCCAGCAAGGAAAAGAGATGTTAAATGATGGTGATGATGATATATATATATATATATATATATATATATATATATATATATATATATATATATATAGATAGATAGATTGAATAAAAAATGAAAAAGCAAACCGTTTGGCATTCCTTAATAAGACATTTAATTTAGACAGAGAATATAGATATACAGAGTCTCTTGCAGTTGTTTCTAGAATAACCAAGCATGTGGACCTTCATATTAAGTAAGGATTTCATTGGCTAAGTTCTTCTTCTTTTTCTGGCACTCCGTCGCTTACGACGTCGAGGGTTCCAGTCGATCCGATCAACGGAACAGCCTGCTCGTGAAATTAACGTGCAAGTGGCTGAGCAACCCACAGACACGTGTACCCTTAACGTAGTTCTCAGGGATATTCAGCGTGACACAGTGTGACAAGGCTGACCCTTTGAATTACAGGCACAACAGAGACAGGAAGAAAGAGTGAGAAAAAGTTGTGGTGAAAGAGTACAGCAGGGTTCGCCACCATCCTCTGCC
>NC_068997.1:41958970-41961762 GCF_001194135.2 Octopus bimaculoides
TATATATATATATATATTACATGTACATACACACATGCACATTTCTACATATTTATTTCCCTTTTACAAGGTAACGTTATTTCCACATTCTGGTAATAAAATCTTCATAAGACTGTAAATTAGTTTGGTTTTCCAAGTCATATACAATTATTTGTGGATCGTCTTACAGGAGGAGCTGTACACCCATGGTGTATTAGTATATCTTTGTGGTATATAAATAAATATTTTTATGAATGATTTGATTGTGTGGGTGGAAAAAATAGTTTTCAGGAGACATAAGTGGTGGGATAAGGAGGGGGAGAGGAAGATAAAAGAGAGAAAAAGGAAACATTCATAAAACTGAGGCACAATGGAAAAGATACTATATGTTAAATTTAAATTCAATCATGTTTTGTTTTGGAGAGAATTGAAATAAAGCTTTCACATTTTTTTATAGTACTAACTATGGAAGATTGGTGGGATTATTATTTGTATGACTTAAAGATTGGTCGCTGTTTAGTATATAATTTAGTTACTGTAGGTTTACTATTAATACCAATACAAATATACATAGATTTATGTGTTTCATTGTTGTAGTTTAATTTTAAAGTTAGTGTTTAATCTTGCCTATATTTAGATTGAATGAATGTGGTTATTAAGCTTTCACGTTTATATTATATTATGGAAGACTGTATGGAATAATATGTATGACTTAAAGGTTTGGTTTCTCTTTAGTCACTTATCTAGGAGTTGGTTATTGATTTACTTATTGAATTTAGCTACCGATACTGTTCTACATAGGGTGAATGTGTTTGAAAGTTGTGGTTTCTTTGTTTGTTTGTTCCCAAATAACACTTATTTCAGTGCTATTGACACCATTGGATTGAATGGTAGTGCTCATGTATCGAAACCATAATAGTATCCGTAAGGCAGCTAATGACGTAGGTATGTTGGATTGTCAGTATGGCTGTTTTTGTATATATGGAATAGTATTATAACACATCCTTTTGATACATACATACATAAATATATATATATATATATATATATATATATATATATGTGTGTGTGTGTGTGTGTGTGTGTGTGTGTGTGTGTATGTATGTATGTATATATATATATATATATATATATATATATATATTTATTTATTTATTTATTTATTTATGTGTTTCAGCCAAGTGGCTGCGGTCATGCTGGTGCACCACCTTTAGTCGAGCAAATCGACCCCAGGACTTATTCTTTAGAAGCCTAGTACTTATTCTATCGGTCTCTTTTGCCGAACCGCTAAGTTACGGGGACATAAACACACCAGCATCGGTTGTCAAGCGATGTTGGGGGGACAAAGACAGACACACAAACACATACATATATATATATACATACATACGACGGGCTTCTTTCAGTTTCCGTCTACCAAATCCACTCACAAGGCTTCGGTCGGCCCGAGGCTATATCTTTTATGTATTTCAGTCATTAGACTGCAGCTATGCTTGGGCATCACTTTGAATTTTTAATTGGATAAATCGACCCCAGTAACTGTTTTTTATTTATTTATTTTTTTTTCTGTTTAAGCCTGGTACTTATTCCATCAGACTTTTTTGCCGAAGCACTAAGTTAGAGGGATGTAAACACACCAACACTGGTTGTCAAGCAGTGGTGGGGGTGACAAGCACAGACACAAAGACACACACACAAACACAAACACACACACATATGTATATGTATATATGCAGGGTGTGATGGGTAAATTGTCACCATTTTATATTTTTAATTTCGCGCATGCACATTGTTTGTTTTTGATTTTGTCAACTACACAGTATAGTAGGGTCAGTTGGGCACTTTCTATGAGAAAAAACAGCACCATGACATAATTCACTCTGCCAGAATTTTGGAAACGACATGCTGTGCTGCCTGGCATTTGCACCAGAAGCTCCAATATAAACATTTCAGAGTGTTTGGGTGTCAATCTGAGAACAGTGCATTTACTGAGAATGATAAAAATCAAACATCCAGTCAACATCATGGTGTTTGGAGTGATCACTAGTGATGGCAATGTTATGCTTCCATTCTTCTTCCCACACGGCCTCATACTCAACACAGAGGCCTACATCAAGTGCCTGGAGGAGGTAGTGCTGCCCTAGGTCAAGAGGGTTGCTGCTGGAAGACCCTGTGTCTGGCAACAGGACTCTGCACCATGCCACACAAGCAGGAGAACCCAATCATGGCTGTTAGAAAATTTCTGCAATTACATCACCCCCTAACATCTGGTCACCTAACTCCCAAGACTGCATCCCACTTGATTATTATGTGTGAGACACAGTTGATCGAGAGACCAACAAAACTTCTTGTAACACCAAAGATGAACTGAAGGCAAGGGTTATAGCAACATTCTCCAACTTAAACAAGGAGACTGTCCAGAAGAGTTGGAGGAGATTCTAGAGTCGTCTGCAGGCTGTGGTTGAAGCCAATGGCGATTTTATTGAATAAATTTACTCTTTAGTATTTCAAGATATTTTTATGTAGTTTTAGTAAATATATCTGTTAAAATGAGATGTCAGTGTTATTTCTATTTTTACATAATTTAGATGACAATATGTTCACCGCACCCTGTATATATGACAGACTTTTTTCAGTTTCTATCTACCTAATCTGCTCATAAGGCCTTGGTCAGCCCAAGGCTATAACAGTAGGTGCCACACAATGGCACTGAAGCCAAGGTGATTCACGATGGCATTGAACCCAGAGCCATGTGGTTGGAAAACAAGTTTCTTACCACACAGCCTTGTCTGCACCTATATATATATATATAT
>NC_068997.1:41962003-41964465 GCF_001194135.2 Octopus bimaculoides
TTTACAACTGAGTGGACTGGAGCAAAGTAAAATGAGGTGTTTCACTCAAGAACACAATGCACAACCAGACTGAGAATGAAAACCACTATCTCACAATTATGAGTGCAACACATTTAACCTCTTATGCTTCTAATTATATATATATATATATATATATATATATATTGTGAAATTTTTTCGCCATGAACGGTTTGTGTTTTTAAACGGAGTGTATTTTTTCTGATGTTATATTTTTATTCCTGAATGATGTGTAAAGAAATTTTTAAAATGCTGAAATCTAATTAGCCTATAATTGAACTGGATGTTAATAATTATATAGGGTGGTTGGGCTATTATTTGATAAAATGAGAAGGGTGCAAGAGTGTTAGTATGAGGGAAATGTGGTGGCATAGTGAGTGTTGCTGATATCAGGGAAGGGGAGAACAGTGTTGTGTAAATGGCAAATATGGAGTGGCAGTGGGGTGATAACGTTAATACAGCTGTTATAAGTAACTTTTAAAATGCTGAGGAAGGGAAAGAAAGGTGGGTGTGAGGAATATGTAGCTTTAAAGAGAGAGTGGGTAGGTGGCTTTTCTGTTGTCTATTGCAAAGAAACTCTCACATAGAGATACACACACATACAGATACAAACACATACATATATATATATATACACATACATATGTCTACTATACACACATGATTACTTGTGCGTACATTTATAAATGTGCATGCGTGCGTGCGCATGTGTGTGTGTGTGTGTATGTCTGCGTGCGCATGTGTGTGATGTCCTATAACTGTGTCTGTCTCTCTACTTTTGTAGGGTCTTCCCTGTTGCTGTCACATATTGTAAAATTTTAAAATTACATCAAAATTCTCAAATTTGGTATATTGAAATAATTTTCCATGTTAAACTGATTATGTTATTTATTTGTCATAGAAAATTGCTACTAAGGTTTAAAGTTCAATCAATTTTACCTCATCAGAAAACAGGATTTAGAAGAGGCATTTTCTGCATGATAGCTGTCTATCACAAAATGAAAGCAAAATCATTATGAGGAGGAATTTTTATTAAACAAACGAGAGCAAAGCATTACCACAACCAAAGCTGTAAGAACTTCTGATGTTTTAATAAGTTTTAATGAATAAAGGCATGTGAAACAGTTGAACATGTAAATAAATAATTTAAAACGAAAAAATTCCTCAACAATATTTTTTGCAAAAAATTACACAAATCTGCCCTGATTGAGAGGCCTATCTGTCAGGGAAGGTATGGTCTAACATGAATTAAACAAAAGTTTATATAAGTTATTCTATTGTAAAAATTGCCTGGCAATGACGGGCTTTTCAGCTAGTACATACATATATGTTTGTATACATACATGCACATATAAATACATATATATTTTTACAGTTGTTTGATGTGATTTTTAACTCTATTCCATATTAGCTTTGTACATTAGTGTTGCAGCTCCACATCACTTAATTCATTAACCATTTACTGAGAGCACTTTATGGTTTTATTTCTTGAATTGAATTAATTGGAATATGTTCCACTTATATATCCAAATTCTGTATTTAACCCTTTAGCATTTAAACTGGTCATATCCAGCCAAAATATCTTCAAACTGGCCAGATGCAGCCTCGCGCACTTTTTCTAGAATATTATTCTGAAAATAAACAATCATGTCATTGAAATCTCAAAGTTACAAGGTAATGCATGACTAATACTAATTAGTGTGAATAAACAAGCATTGTGTTTGATAACGTGATTTGAATGCCAAAGAGTTAATATATCTTCGTCAGGTCTTTTACTTCACAACTGAGTTTTCTGGTGGTATTTTTATCTTAACAAAATGATTGACAAGCCCAAAATGAGTTTCTATTCATTTCATCCAATTCCTATTTCAGTTCTTTCAAAATAGTGACTGATCATAGGCCATGTTGCGCATGTAAGATAGTACCATGCAATTATTACTGTCCCATTGGTGGAGTTGGCTAACAAAGCATATAATGAGTTTAGGTTGCAGAAAGAGGATCTATCTGAGAGCTAAATTCATGCTTTTATATGTGTTTGTTTGATATGCTTAACTCTGTTCCATATTTATCATGTAGATGTGTGTGTTTATATATCATCATCATCATCATTTAACATCCGTTTTCCATGCTTGCATGGGTTGGACGATTTGACTGGAGGCGGTAAGGCCAGGGGCCACACCGGGCTCCATTGTTTGTACTGGCATGGTTTCTATGGCTGGATGTCCTTTCTAACACCAACTACTTTACAGTGCTTTTAACATGGCACCAGCACCAGTGCTTTTTATGTGGCATCAGCACCGCTTTCATTACTGCTGTGGTGGATAGGTCCAATATATATATACGTATATTGTCATTATCATCATCATTTAACATCCATGAACCCAGAACCATGTGGTTCGTAAGCAAGGTACTTACTACACAGCCACTCCTATATATATATATAT